>NC_053427.1:16593560-16824739 GCF_007990345.1 Gossypium hirsutum | reverse complement strand
ATTTCCATAAATTCGACAGTTTCATTTTCATTACATTTCCAAAACAGACCAATAAACGCCTTTCACCATCTACGATAATTTTATTACTGACTTCAAGTATATTTGTACATAGGTTCAACTTACGGTCAACACCAAGTATAAGCATAGCACCTATTGCCATGTACTCAGAACTTACCCATCCGCTGTCCATTACCAAAGTGTCGCACAGTAGTCATAATGATTCACAATGTATATTGAGTCCGCACACTCAGTGCTATATAATCAACTCGCACACTTAGTGCTACGTAATCAAATCGCACACTTAGTGCTACATAGTCAAACTCGCACACTTAGTGCCGCATGGTCAATTCGCACACTTAGTGCATCATATTCATTTCGCACACTTAGTGCAACATAGTCAATCGCACACTTAGTGCTGTACAATTTATCCCGCGCACTTAGCGCCGATCTCATGGTCATAAATGGTTATACCTCACGTTTAGTGCCGAGATCAACAACTCAGTACATCTTACCTCTTTTCTTTTCATTCACAATTTCATCATCACATACGTACATGCATATATATATATGTATATTTATTCATTCCATTCAGCATCAATACATAAACATTATGACCATTGAAATAATACCAACTACATGCTTAATGACTTACCTCGTGTTGGGTAAGACGGTTCCAACTCGGCTACTCGATGACCTTTTCTTTGCCTTTGCTCGATTCACCTCCTTTAACTCCTTGAGCTTAATCAATAATTTAACTAGTTTAACCATCTTGTTAAACATTCATAATTCAATTACACATGCATATGTATGTTTGTATATTCGGCAACCATCCACACTAATTACCCATTTAGTCGATTACACCATAATTAAAGGTAACATCACGAATGCATACTTATGTATATATATATATGTATATATATATACTTCGGAATGGGCATCACAATTAGATTTAACACCACCTTCATACTCAATTAGATGCGAATGCATGTGTATATACACAATGTCAACTATAACATCATGTAGATCCACATATACTACATTTCTATGTTCCACATCTTAATGCCCATTATACATAATCAATTTAACATCATCTATATATTTACTCATATGGCCGAATATACATACCCCCATATAATATCATTTTCATTCCATTTAACACTTAATTCATCATAAATTTCCCCTTTGCTCTCTTTTTTTTTCTTCATGGCCGAATGCTCCTTCTACTCCTTTTACCTTCACAAAGCATGAATTTCATCATCCAACTTACAAGCTTACAATCTCATGAAGTTTAACCTCATGGTACCTATCAAACTCTCACTCATTAGCTTCTATCATAAACCTCCAACAACACCCAATAAACATATACTTTGGGGGTCTATGGTAGAACCAAGAAAGGAACTCATAGATATCAAGATGTGAGCAACTACCATTATTCATCTAAGTTTAGCATGAAACACAATCATCACCCTTATTAATCTTTTATAGCCGAAAACCATACTCACCCCCAAAATCGAAATTTCAACATGGTTTACAAAAATCACTTGATAACTCACTCAATATCAACTAAAATTTCAAAAGCTAGTAAAACTTCCTTACCTTAATAGTGACTAAGATGACCGATTGCTTCACTCCCTTCTTCTTCCTTTCAATTCGGCCAAGAAGAACCAAGGAACACAACTTGTTTTTCTTTCTTCCTTAGAACATTCGGCCAAGGGGAAATGAAGAAAGATGGACACTTTTTTTCTTTGTTTTCTTTCTTACTTTCACGGCAATGGGGAGGGGAAGAAACAATTACACACATCCTTTCCTTTTTCCATTTCTTTATTCCCCATACTTCTTATTATATTTTATCCTACATACCTCACTAGGCCAAATGTTCCCACATGTTTCCACCCATAGCATGGCCGGCCACTACATATTAGGGAGGGGATTTGACATGCAAGTCCCCTTTTTCTTCCACATGCACTAATAGTCCTCATGCATTGACCTATCACATTTAAAATTTTCTCATATAAGTCCTATTGACTAAATTCACATGCAATCGACTAAATCGAAGCTTGAAATTTTCACACATTCATGATTACATATTCTAGACAATAAACATCACATTTAAACCTTTCGGTGACTCGGTTTAGCGGTCCCGAAACTAATTCCCGACTAGGGTTAATTTTGGGCTATCACAACTCTCCCTCACTTAAGAAATTTTCGTCCTCGAAAATCTTACCGGTAAATAGGTTTGGATATCGTTCTTTCATCGAGCTCTCGGGTTCCCAGGTTGCTTCCTCGATCCCGTGTTTGAGCCACAACACCTTAACAACGGAACCCTTTTATTTCGCAACTCTTTCACTTCACGAGCTAGGATACGAATCGGTTCTTCTTCATAGCTCAAGTCAGATTGAATTTCAACTTCTGAGGGATTAATCACATGTGACGGATCGAATCTATAACGTCGAAGCATTGAAACATGGAAGACATCGTGCATCCTTTCAAGTTCAGGGGGCAAAATCAATCTATATGCAACCGGCCCCACTCGTTCGAAAATTTCGTACGGCCCAATGAATCTCGGGCTCAACTTGCCTTTACGGCCAAATCTGAGTACCTTCTTCCAAGGTGACACTTTAAGAAACACTTTATCTCCCACCTGATATTCAATGTCCTTTCGTTTTAAATCCGCATACGATTTTTGACGATCTGTGGCTACCTTCAGACTTTCGCGGATTACCTTTACTTTTTGTTCGGCATCTTTAATCAAATCAACTCCGAAAATTTTACTTTCACCAAGCTCGGTCCAAAACAATGGCGTACGGCATTTACGACCGTACAAAGCCTCATACGGTGCCATCTTAATACTTGATTGAAAACTATTGTTGTAAGCGAATTCAATCAAAGGTAAATACCGTTCCCATGAACTACTGAACTCGAGGATGCAACATCTCAACATATCCTCAAGTATTTGAATTATCCGCTCGGATTGACCATCGGTTTGGGGGTGAAAAGCGGTGCTAAAATGCAGCTTGGTACCCAAAGCTTCTTGCAATTTCTTCCAAAATCGCGAGGTGAATCTCGGATCTCTATCCGACACGATAGAAATAGGTACTCCATGTAATCTTACAATCTGAGAAACATACAATTCGGCTAGTTTATCCAATGAAAATCCATACGCACGGGGATAAAGTGAGCCGACTTAGTCAGCCTATCAACAACAACCCAAATCGCATCCTTCTTACTTGCGGACAATAGCAGTTCGGACACAAAGTCCATTGTGACTCGGTCCCATTTCCACTCGGGTATCATGATCGGCTGAAGTAACCCTGAAGGCACTTGATGTTCCGCTTTCACTTGTTGACATATTAAACATCTCGAAACAAAGTCAGAGATGTCTCGTTTCATACCACGCCACCAAAACCGACGTTTCAAGTCGTTGTACATTTTCGTGCTCCCCGGGTGAATTGACATTCGGCTACAATGGGCTTCGTTTAGAATCATTGGAATGAGTTCCGAATTCCTTGGAACACACAAACGACTTCTAAACCTCAAACAACCATCATCATCAATCTAAAACTCCGATTCCTTGTTCGGAACACACTCAGCTCGTTTTGCAACCAATTCCTCATCGACTTTCTGAGCTTCAGGAATTTGATGAGTCAATAATGGTTTGGCTTTTAATTCAGCTACTAACACATTGTCAGGTAGAACAGACAAGTGTACATTCATCGCTCGCAAAGCAAACAGTGATTTCCGGCTTAAGGCGTCTGCAACCACATTAGCCTTTCCCGGGTGGTAATCAATGACAAGCTCGTAATCTTTCAACAACTCAAGCCAACGTCTTTGTCGCAGATTCAAGTCTCGTTGAGTCATCAAATATTTGAGACTTTTGTGATCCGAAAACACATGGCACTTCTCACCAAACAAATAATGTCGCCATATTTTCAATGCAAACACAATGGCGGCTAGTTCGAGATCATGGGTCGGATAATTTCTCTCGTGTGGCTTCAATTGTCTCGACGCATAGGCCACAACTCGACCTTCTTGCATCAATACGCAACCCAACCCAAGTAGGGATGCGTCACTATAAATGACAAACTCTTTACCCGATTCGGGTTGCACCAAAATTGGAGCTTCAGTCAAATGAGTTTTCAGTTGATCGAAGCTTTTCTGACATTTCTCCGTCCATTCGAACTTAACATCCTTTTGAAGTAGCTTCGTCATTGGTGTAGCTATCATCGAGAAACCTTTGACAAATCGTCGGTAATAACCGGCGAGTCCCAAAAAGCTCCGAACCTCAGTAATACTTCTCGGAGGTTTCCAGTTAAGTATGGCTGAGATTTTGTTCGGGTCAACTCGAATACCCGATGCGGATACCACATGACCCAAGAAGCTAACCTCTCTTAACCAGAACTCACACTTACTGAACTTAGCATATAACTTCTTATCCCGCAAAACTTGCAACACTAATCTCAAGTGTTCAGCATGTTCGGTCTCATCTCTTGAATAGACCAAGATGTCATCAATAAACACAACTACGAACCGATCCAAATACGGCCTGAAGATCCGATTCATCAAATCCATAAACACCGCAGGGGCATTAGTGGGCCCAAATGGCATCACTAAGAACTCGTAGTGACCGTACCTCGTTCTGAAAGCAGTTTTGGGTACGTCCGAATCTCGAATCCGCAACTGATAATAACCCGATCTCAAATCTATCTTTGAAAACACCGATGCTCCCTTTAATTGATCGAACAAATCATCAATACGCGGTAACAGATACTTATTCTTTATCGTCACTTTATTCAGTTGACGATAGTCAATGCACAACCTCATGGTTCCGTCCTTCTTTTTCACGAACAATACTGGTGCACCCCAAGGTGAGAAACTTGGTCGAGCGAAACCTCTATCCGTCAACTCTTGCAATTGAGCTTTCAATTCTTTTAACTCGGTTAGTGCCATACGATACGGAGCTATCGAAATTGGCGTAGTTCCAGGTACAAGCTCAATACCAAACTCTATCTCTCGAACAGGTGGCAAACCCGGTAACTCTTCAGGAAAAACATCCGGGTATTCACAAACCACCGGCACCGATTCGGGTTTCTTTTCTAACTCCTTGTCATCAAGTACATACGCGAGGTATGCTTCGCACCCTTTCCTTACATATTTCTGGGCCAACATTGCTGATATTACAGCTGGCAACCCCCCTTAAGTCTGCAGACTCAACTCGGATTATTTCGTTATTTGCGCACCTCAAATCGATAGTCTTGCTTTTGCAATTCACAACCGCATCATGCGCGGTTAACCAATCCAAACCGAGAATAACATCAAACTCGTCGAACGGCAAAAGCATCAAATCGGCCGAAAAACAAGATTCTCGGATTATTAGAGGGCATCTCTTACACACTTTATCAACAAGTACGCATTGACCCAACGGGTTTGATACTCGAATTACGAGCTCAGTAGACTCAACAGGTAGAGTCTTACTGGTTGCTAAGGTTTCGCATACATATGAATGAGTAGAACCAGGGTCAATCAATGCAATCACATTAGTATCAAAGAGAGTGAAGGTACCAGTGATGACGTCGGGGGAGGATGCCTCCTCTCGTGCGCGAATGGCATATGCTCTAGCAGGAGTACGGTTCTCGACTCGATCGGCCGTATCAGAGGCCCCCCTCTGACTACCACCCCTGCCTCCTAAAATTCTCGGTGGTCTACCTCTAGATGTCACTCCACTAGGTCTTGCACCTTGAATCTTATTCTTCTCATCCAGCTCCGTGCAATCTCTAATGAAGTGGTCCTTCGAACCGCATCCGTAACAGGCCCTGTTAATAGTCTTACCCCAACATTCACCTATGTGTCGTCTTCCACATTGGGGACATTCAGGTTTCTCTAGACGATTATTGCCCACACTAGCTACCGAAGTAGCTCGGGAGCCCATCGATGGTCTTGCCCTGATGGAAATTCCCGCAGTCGCCCTCGACTTATTAATGTCCTCCCTGAACTTCTTTACAGCTGAGAACAGAGCTTTACCCGTCGATCTTTTACGATAATCTCTAGCTTCAAATTCAGCCTTCCTCTTCTCCTTTCCAAGTTCTTCCGCCTTGCAGGCTCGTTCGACTAGTGTTACGAATTCTTTTATTTCCAAAATACCCATTAGTAGCTTTAAATCTTCATTCAATCCTTCCTCGAATCTTTTGCACATAGCAACCTCATCAGCTACACACTCCCGGGCATACCTACTGAGTCTTACAAATTCATGTTCGTATTCAGATACAGTCATACGGCCTTGCTTGAGTTCCAAGAACTCCTTACGCTTCTGATCAATGAACCGTTGGCTAATAAATTTCTTTCGGAATTCCGTTTGAAAGAAGTCCCAAGTTACTCGCTCGTTCGGGACTATGGAAATCAAGGTCCTCCACCAATAGTAGGCTGAGTCTCGCAACAAAGATACAGCACATTTTAGACATTCGTCGGGTGTGCATGACAATTCATCGAACACCCGAATGGTGTTATCAAGCCAGAACTCGGCCCTTTCGGCATCATCAGTTACTATGGCCTTGAACTCCTCGGCCCCACGCTTCCTAATCAAGTCTACAGGTGGCTTACTCAGCCTCACAGGATCAGCGACTGATGGCATTACAGGCTCTTGGGGTGGATTATTCAAATTTGGGAATTGTTGGACAGCCGGGTTGGTTCGGGCATATTGCGCGACCCACTCATTCATCATGGTAAAGAAGGCTTGTTTAGCCCCTCACCTTGATTATTCGCAGATGACTGAGGTTCAACAGGCGGCGTCCCTTGTGCAGGAGCAGCCGCTACGCTCTCAACGTCATCCGCTAGGGTTCTTTCTTCACCGGGGTCCATTTACTAATCAAAACAAAAACATTTCAACCGTCGGAAGTCATCACACATTTAAACATTAACATTCGGCATGTATAGCTAGACTCATACGCGCTATGGTAGTCCTAGAACCGACTAAACCTGGCTCTGATACCAATCAAATGTAACACCCCGAACCCGAGACCGACACCGGGGTCGAACACGAGGTGTTAACAGACTATAGCCCCTTATAAAGATATTTTCCAGACACTGCCTAATCTGCGTACTTGTCGCTTTAAAAATCATATCTTGAGTTTCACAACTCGAAAATCAGTTTCGTGATTTTTCCCAGAAACTAGACTCATGTGCCCATCTATGTATTTTTTTCTAGAATTTTTGGTCGGGCCAATTAGTACAGTTTATTAGTCAAACTCTCCCATATTGCAGGGGTCGACTACACTGACCTTTTCCCATTACGACTTGGATATCTCCCTGCACGGGGCTTCAATACTGATGCCGTTTGTTTCTATGAAAACTAGACTCAGAGAGGAATCTGTACATATATGGTACGACCCCTAATTATCTCTGGTTAATTTATAATGAATTTCCAAAGTCGGAGCAGGGAATCCAGAAACCGTTCTGGCCCTGTCCCACAAAAATCTGATTATCTCTTAATATACTGCCCATATGATCTTTTCGTTACTTCCTCATGAAAACAGACTCATCGAGCTTCGATTACATAATTTATTCATCAATTAATTCCACTCCTACTATTTTTTAGTGATTTTTCAATCTCATGACACTGCTGCTGCCAGCATCTGTTACGAAAGTAACTAGGTCCATTTCATGCCTACCCTTGATCCAACTCAATCGAACATTCGTGCCATTTTCGCATGGCTTAAAGTTTACATGCCAAAGTTCAAACACAACGTAATAGCTTATACATGCCAAAATGTTCTTCTAAGCCAACTAAGAAGAAAGTACCAAAACTTGCTATCCGGTGTGATGACTTCGATGACGGCCTGACCCCGCAAAAATAGATGAGTCCAAGCAACCTATAATGGGTGACAAGGAAACACCGAGTGAGTTTACAACTCAGTAAGTCATAAGCAATGCACTACCATCCATCAATAACATTATCACAAGAGGAAACAAAATGGAACGAGACAATTTACTCCATCCATACCGAACCATACCATAGTTCCTCCAACCTATCGATTCAGTT
Organism: Gossypium hirsutum; assembly: GCF_007990345.1. NCBI lineage: Eukaryota > Viridiplantae > Streptophyta > Magnoliopsida > Malvales > Malvaceae > Gossypium > Gossypium hirsutum. The sequence goes on along the minus strand of NC_053427.1, from coordinate 16,816,707 downwards.
TCATATCAATTCGTGCATTCACATTCCATATACTCATCAATAGGACATTGAGGCATTTTCATAAATCAATTTATTTTCGTTACAATCAAACGACTAAACGGCCTTTCACCCATCCTACGATAAATTTTATGTACGTGACTTCAAGTATATTTGTCACATAGGTTCAAACTTACCGAGCTCAACACCAAGTATAAGCATAGCACCTATTAGCCATGTACTCAAGACACTTACCCGATCCGCTGTCCGCGATCGACTCAATAGTGTCGCACACGTAGTGTCCATAATGATTCACGAATGTATATTGAGTCCGCACACTCAGTGCTATATAATCAACTCGCACACTTAGTGCTACGTAATCAAATCGCACACTTAGTGCTACATAGTCAAACTCGCACACTTAGTGCCGCATGGTCAATTCGCACACTTAGTGCATCATATTCATTTCGCACACTTAGTGCAACATAGTCAAATCGCACACTTAGTGCTGTACAATTTAATCCCGCGCACTTAGCGCCGATCTCATGGTCATAAATGGTTATACCCGCACGTTTAGTGCCGAGATCAACAACTCAGTACATCTTACCTCTTTTCTTTTCATTCAACAATTTCATCACAACATACGTACATGCATATATATATGTATATTTATTCATTCCATTCAGCATCAATACATAAACATTATGACCATTTGAAATAATACCAACTACATGCTTAATGACTTACCTCGTGTTGGGTAAGACGGTTCCAACTCGGCTACTCGATGACCTTTTCTTTGCCTTTGCTCGATTCACCTCCTTTAACTCCTTGAGCTTAATCAATAATTTAACTAGTTTAACCATCTTGTTAAACATTCATAATTCAATTACACATGCATATGTATGTTTGTATATTCGGCAACCATCCACACTAATTACCCATTTAGTCGATTACACACATAATTAAAGGTAACATCACGAATGGCATACTTATGTATATATATATATATGTATATATATATGCTTCGAAATGGGCATCACAATTAGATTTAACACCACCTTCATACTCAATTAGATGGCCGAATGCATGTGTATATGCACAATGTCAACTATAACATCATGTATATCCACATATACTACATTTCCTATGTTCCACATCTTAATGCCCATTATACATAATCAAATTTAACATCATCTATATATTTACTCATATGGCCGAATATACATACCCCCATATAATATCATTTTCATTCCATTTAACACTTAATTCATCATAAATTTCCCCCTTTGCTCTCTTTTTTTTTTTCTTCATGGCCGAATGCTCCTTCTACTCCTTTTACCTTCACAAAGCATGAATTTCATCATCCAACTTACAAGCTTACAATCTCATGAAGTTTAACCTCATGGTACCTATCAAACTCTCACTCATTAGCTTCTATCATAAACCTCCAACAACACCCAATAAACATATACTTTGGGGGTCTATGGTAGAACCAAGAAAGGAACTCATAGATATCAAGATGTGAGCAACTACCATTATTCATCTAAGTTTAGCATGAAACACAATCATCACCCTTATTAATCTTTTATAGCCGAAAACCATACTCACCCCCAAAATCGAAATTTCAACATGGTTTACAAAAATCACTTGATAACTCACTCAATATCAACTAAAATTTCAAAAGCTAGTACAAACTTCCTTACCTTAATAGTGACCTAAGATGACCGATTGCTTCACTCCCTTCTTCTTCCTTTCAATTCGGCCAAGAAGAACCAAGGAACACAACTTGTTTTTCTTTCTTCCTTAGAACATTCGGCCAAGGGGAAATGAAGAAAGATGGACACTTTTTTTCTTTGTTTTCTTTCTTACTTTCACGGCAATGGGGAGGGGAAGAAACAATTACACACATCCTTTCCTTTTTCCATTTCTTTATTCCCCATACTTCTTATTATATTTTATCCTACATACCTCACTAGGCCAACATGTTCCCAACATGTTTCCACCCATAGCATGGCCGGCCACTACATATTAGGGAGGGGGAATTTGACATGCAAGTCCCCTTTTTCTTCCACATGCACTAATAGGTCCTCATGCATTGACCTATCACATTTTAAAATTTTCTCATATAAGTCCTATTGACTAAATTCACATGCAATCGACTAAATCGAAGCTTGAAATTTTCACACATTCATGATTACATATTCTAGACAATAAACATCACATTCAAACCTTTCGGTGACTCGGTTTAGCGGTCCCGAAACCACTTCCCGACTAGGGTTAATTTTGGGCTGTCACACTGAATAAGTTTCCAGTTGAGAAATCAAAGAGTTCAGTGCTAGAATAATTATAAATATGATTAAAGATTGAAGAATGAGTTGGTAAGTAAAGTTAAAGCCAGAAAAGTATCAGATTGGCATAAGGATTATTGGAGCTATGCACTGTCCCAGTTAAAGAATGAATTTACTTTGGTAAATTGAATTACTCAGATACAAGGTCGAGAAAAGTGTAAATCAAAATTTATTCAGAACTAGTCTTCTTTAGTGAAAAGTAATATGAAATTTGTGATGGCAGAAATAGTTGAGGAAACGATATCTGAAATGTGTAATATCTGAGTGTGACATTTACGGCTGGATAGATTTTAGTAGTTTCTTCTAAGATGTTCTATGTTTTTATCCGTTCCCAGAAATATTTCTATGGTTATTGATCTTTTGACGAAATTTTTGTTATATGGGGATGTTTTCTAATCCTGATGTTAGACGAAAACATTGGTAGCCTGACTGGTTTATAATTTGTATTACTCTATTCCTTCGGGCATTCCATTATATTCTGCCTGATAAAAAAATTGGTGAGAGAATATGTATGATACTATGATTCTGTTTCTTCTACTTGATGCTCCATTTGATATGTATATATATGGGAAGATACATTGTTCTTGTTGTATTTGATTCCAGTGAGATTAAATGATGTTTTCTACTGGATTTCTTTTCTCTGAGGAATTATTGGGATCTTCTATATTTTCCTATGAGTTTGGTTTTCAATTTTCCGGCATAGTATCATATCTTGGGTTTCTTTATTCTGGATTTCTTTATTCTAGGTTTTTCTATCTTGGATTTCTTTATTCGATTTTCTTGTTATCTTTATTCCGTAATTTGTCAATTATGACTCATGTTCAGAGTGCATTCTTCAGCTCATGATAATCATGTTAAGTATGACTATACTTCTGATTTGATTTGGGTGATGTGGTGATTTCAGTATTGGGATTTTTCTAATTTTCGTGTAAGGTTTGACAACAGTAATGGTATAAGTGATAAAAGTGTGAGTTTTAATCGGTATGGTGGATTACTTCTCTCAAGTAAGTCAATTATAGTTAGTGTCTTCAATTGAGATATTTTGGTACTTGAACTAATGCAATTGAGACGGTTTTGATTAACGTAATGAATGAATAGTAAAGGATTGTATGATGAATTATTTTGTAACTAGAAGAAAGGATTATTTTTGAGGTTATATCAAAATTATTTCCGTAGCGGAAAGAGGGAAATGTGATAGTGAGTAGTAAACTAAAAGAGTACAGTGAGGATCAACTTCTGATGTTGAATTTCAGATTGGATCTGATTCATGGTATTATTATTTTTATTCTGAGGCTTATACAAAAAGAATTGTATGAAGCTCACAGTGAAAATTTGCCTATTCATTCAGAAAGTAATGACGTGTATTGTAATTTGATTCAGATGTTATTGGATTGTGATTTATTGATGATAAAAATCTGTATGATTATTTCGGAAGAGTGCAGGTCCCTTTGATTGTTGGATTTCTTGGAATTTTAGTCTTCATTAACCAAATTGAGATCTGGTTTTATGTCAAGATGACAAGGGAAACGGAGAAGGGTTGAAAATTTAAGAACAATTAAGAGATGAGTCTGTAAGCTTTCAGAATATATGAGAAGTTAAAGAGATATATTGGAGGCACCGCCTGAGTGAAAGTTCTTCAGCACTGAATATGAAATTGAGGAATCTAAGTGAAGAACACTTTTCTGGTAAGATTTTCGGGGACGAAAATCCCTAAAGGGGGGAGAGTTGTAATATCCCGAATTAGGGCCTAATCAGAATAGTGGTTCCGTGACCACAAATCTGAGATAGAAATAATTATTTTATGATTATTTTGAGGTCTATGATATGATTGCATGATTGTGTGAAAATTTCGTGAAGAAATTCTATGCATAAAGTGCTTAATTTGAAGTTAGGGACTAAATTGAATAAGTTGCAAAACTTGCATTCTAGAAGTTTCTAGTATGAAATTGCTTTAAAATATTAATTAGGACGTCTTAAATAGAAATTTGACCAATTTCTAAGTTTATGGACAAAAATTGGACATGGATTGAATTTTTGGAAAGTTTAGTAAAAAGGGCATTTTGGTTATTTAGGGCTAAAATGAATTAAAATACAAAATTAAAAGCCAATTTTGTTCATCTTCTTCACCATGGACGTGTATACCAAGGGAGACTCCATGGCTAGGGTTTCCAAGCTTCCAAGCTCGATTGTAAGTCTGTTCTAGCCTCGTTTTTAATGATTTTTACGTTTTTAGAGTCCCGGTAACTTAATTTAGCTTATGCTAGCAATAATTCAACCTAGGGTTCATAATTGGAAAAATACCCATAGGTGAAATTTGTGTATTTTGGTGTTTTTTGATAGAATATGAGGTTTTAAATTATGTTAGACAACTTGTGCTACTCGATTTTAAGTGAAAACGAGTAAAAAGGGCTTAATCGGTAAAAATACTTAATAGTCATAAGTACATGTTAGAGTGAGAATTTGATGTTTCCATAGAAGGGAAAAATGATCATCATGTCATAAAACATTAAAAAATAGGATGAATTTTAATTTCCGACCTTGGGGCAAAAGTGCAACTATGCAAAAGTTTAGGGGTCAAAATGAAAATTTGTAAAAATATAATTTTTGGACCCGTATGAATAGTGCGACTAATTATTAAGCTAAATGTGATATTATAGATGAAGGAAACCGAGATTCAGACTTAAATTGGGAAAATACAAGGTTATGGACTAAAATGGTAAATTACCGTTTCTGGATCAAGGTAAGTTCGTATGATAATAATAATGCAATGTTATGTTTGAATTATATTTTTTACTATTATTGCATTTATTGTATGATTTAATATATTAGAAAAGTTGATGGAATGGTGTTTATGATGTGGAAATATGACATGAAAGAATGTTACATGAAATACAAGAAAATGATGATACATGACAAGTGATATATGAAATATGTGATATATGTTATGTAAATTCTTAAAAGCTGATTTGATATTTGAGTTGTGTCTTATTATACTATGAATGGAAAATTGGTACTATGGATAGTGAGATCGACACTTCGAGTAAGTTCGTACATAAATAATCTATCAATTCTTTTTATGTTATTATATTTTGATATCATATGAAATGTGGCTGCCTATCAAATGGTTATTTGATGTAAGTTATGAATTTAAATTGATTACGGAAAATTTAGTAAAATTTTGAAAAGTGAGGAATTTCCCGGTTGAACCTTCGGAATAGAAACGATACAAATGAACTATTGTGAGGTCACGTGTGTAGTACTAAGTGTAGGCTACTACGTGTACCGGATAATTGGTCGCATGTGTAGTACTAAGTGCAAGCTACTACACGTACCCAAAAATTGTGATCACGTGTGTAGTACTAAGTGCAGGCTACTACGTGTACCGGATAATTGGTCGCATGTGCAGTACGAAGTGCATGTGTAGTACTAAGTGCAGGCTACTATGCGTACCCGAAAACTGTGATCACGAGTGTAGTACTAAGTGCAGGCTACTACGTGTACCAAATTATTTGTTGCATGTGTAGTACTAAGTGCAGGCTACTATGCGTACTAGATAGCTTCGGCTACAAGTGTGGAAATGGGAAAATGTGCAGGCAATTGTGTATCTATTATTATTTCGATGAGTTCAACGGGAAATCGATTAAATGAAAATACATGTAAAAGTGATTATGTGATGAACAAGTGCAAGTATATGTTTATTTGAATTTATGAGAAATATGCTCGATATTTGAGCGAACCTCGGTAAAATGGAATGGATTCAGTGAATTGTGTAAAAGTGAACTTTAGTAGTAAAACAGTGTTGAACAGTAGCAATGCATGACTTTGAAAATTTACTAAAAATTTTGTAAGTTGAATTAAATTTCAAAAAAGTTATGGAATTAAAGATTAATGAGTATATTCTCATATAAAAGAAACAGGGGGAGCAAAAGAGTTATATATTATGTGATATTATAATTTTGTGAGACAGTGTCAGAATAAATTCGAGATCCCCTGTTCTGACTTTAGAAATTCACCATAAATTGTACAAAAATTATTAAGAATCATTCCCTACATGCATGGATTCCTTATTGAGTCTATTTTTAAGGGAAAGAAACAGCATGGTTGTTGAAATTCTGTACAGGGATAAATTTGGTTCGTAGTGCACAGGTGTCAGAGTAGTCGTACCTTAAATAGGGGAAACTTTAATGAATAAACTGTACTAATTGGCTAAACCAAAAATTCTGGAAATTTTATGGTAGAAAGATATATTAATCTAGTTTCAAGTAAAATTAACGAAACTAAATTTTGAGTTTTGTAGCTTCAAATATGAATGATTTAGTACTGTAACTTGATAATACAGCTTAACCTGAACATGTGTAATTGTACAATTATAGTGTTTTATCTTGAAAAGCGTGGTAGTAATTGCTTATTATTTTCATATGAACTTACTAAGCGTAAAGCTTACACATCCTCTCCATTTCTTTAGTATTGGCAGGTCGGCTCGGGGTTGGAGATCGTCGGAGGCAAAATCACACTATCAAACTATCATTTTGGGAGAATTAATTCAAATATTAGAAATATCCAGTGAGTGGCATGTATAGGAAGTTGGTTTGTGATATGTATTTTTATTATGATTTTGACCATACGTATCAGTCTGCATTGAGTTATCGTATATGATCATGAGATATAGTCCTTAACCATTATGGTTTATAAGTTTAATTAATCGTGCCATGTCCTATGTTTTGATGTGATTATATAGTTAGCTTTGTTTGTTTTGCATGTGTTCGAAAAGTTTTGAATTAAATGAAATTTTTTGGCCCGATTTTTGTCTATGTGTACTGTTAAGTCTGGTAACGCCTCGTACTTTGTTCCAGCCTTAGATACAGGTAAGGGGTGCTACATTGGGAACAAATGACCGAAAAGGTTTTATTAAAATATTTTTCACCGGCCAAAATAGCCAAATTACGTAATGATATCTCCTCTTTTGTGTAGATGGATTTAAAAACACTTTGCGATGCATGGGAGAGATACAATAATATATTGAGAAGGTGCCCTCACCATTGGTTTCCACTCTGGCTACAGGTTCAAATGTTTCACAATGGCTTGAATCCTTCGACTCGACAGATGATCGATGCAGCCGCTGGCAAAACTATCAATAATAAGACATCTGAGGATGCTTATGAATTTATAGAAGAGATGTCACTAAAAAATTATCAGTGGCAAGTTATGAGGACAAAGCCAACGGAAATAGCGAACGTTTTTAACGTCGATTCGGTCACCATGCTCTCTAATTAGGTAGAACTTTTGAATAGAAAAATTGACGGTTTTCTTGGTTGTTCACATGTTCACCCAGTATTGCAGTTCAAAGCAAGTAGAGGTGGATCAAGCAATTCAGAATACCCAACCTATGGCCACAACATGGAGAATGAGCAGTTAAATTACATGGGTAATAATCCTCGATCTCAAAATAATCCTTATAGTAACACTTACAATGCAAGTTGGAGGAACCACTCAAATTTTTCATGGAGAGGCCAAAGAAATCAGAGACCACCACCACCTTCAGGCTTCCAACAACTACCCTACCAACAAGAGAAAAAGCCGAACCTCAAGGAGATGTTAACAAAATTCATCTTGGTGTCAAAAAATCCTTTTCAGCATACCGAGACATCACTTAAGAATCAACAAGCATCGATTCAAGGGCTCGAAACTCAGATAGGACAGCTCGCCAAACTAATTTCTGAAAGACCACCAGGAAGTCTACCTAGTAACACTGAACCCAACCTAAAAGAGCAAGTGAAAGCAGTTACACTAAGGAGTGGGAAAGTGTTAGATGAATCTGAAAAGAAGCCACTACAAGAAACTGACAGAAATGAGGTCGAACCCCAAAACAAAGACAATCTAATGCCAAAAGAATATAAACCACCAATACCATACCCAACAAAGTCGAAGAAAGACTGCATGGATGCACAATTCGGTAAATTTCCTGAACTTTTTAAACAACTGCATATTAACTTACCTTTTGTTGAAGCTATATCGCAGATGCCTACATATACAAAATTTTTAAAGGAGCTTCTAACAAATAAAAGGAAGTTTGAAGACTTATCTACAGTGGAACTTAATGAGGAGTGCTCAGCCATACTCCAAAATAAACTGCCAACCAGACTGAAAGATCCAGTAAGTTTTACTATTCCCTGCTTAATTGGTAGTTTGAATGTTGATAAAGCACTAGCTGATTTAGGCTCCAGCATTAATTTTATACCATATAAAATGTTTAAACAACTTGGTCTTGGGGAACCTAAACCCACTAGGATGAGTGTTCAATTAGCTGATAGATCTTAGGGGAATTATAGAGGACGTACTTGTAAAAGTAGATAAATTTATATTCTCTGTTGATTTCATTGTGCTTGACATGGATGAAGATGTTGAGGTGCCTTTAATCTTAGGTCGGCTATTTTTAGCCACTACTAGGGCTATAATTAATGTGGGTGATGGTAAATTGGTACTTAGAGTAGGTGACGAAGAGATTATTTTTAAAATTTATGATGCCATGAGAGTTTCTAGGGAACAGGATGACTCATGATATTTTATCGACTCTATTGTTCGTGCTACTCAAGATTCTTTTCAGGAAATCGTACACAAGGACACGATGGAACTATGTCTCACCCAAGGATAGGGGGTGGATGATGATTCTGAGATAGGAACCGAACTAAACTCCAATGAAACCTCCCCAAAACTAGCAGAATATGAGGGAATTAAGGTAAAAGATGAACTTAAGCAAAAACCCTCTATTGAAAAACCTCCAAAATTGGAACTTAAATAATTTCCAAATCACTTGGAATATGCATTCCTTGGAAATAATTCTACATTACTGGTAATTATTGCATCCAACTTGCAACCCAAGGAGAAAAAGGAATTACTCCAAGTATTCAGAGAGCATAAAAGGGTCATAGCTTGGAAATTTTCTAACATTAAAGGGATCATCCCTTCTTTTTGCACCCACAAAATTTTAATGGAAGATGAATATAAACCATGTGTGCAAGCCCAAAGACGACTGAACCCCAACATGAAGGAAGTTGTTAAAGCTGAGGTAATCAAACTTCTATATGCTGGAATTATTTATCCTATTTCTGACAGTTCTTGGGTGAGTCCAGTGCAAGTTGTTCCTAAGGAAGGAGGCATGACTATTGTAGCCAATGAGAAGAATGAGTTAATCCCAACAACGGCAGTCACAGGTTGGAGAGTATCCATTGATTATAGGAAGCTAAATGATGCCACGAGAAAAGATCACTTCCCTCTTCCATTCATTGATCAAATGTTGGAAAGATTGTCAGGGCACATGTACTACTGCTTTTTAGACGGACTATCTGGCTATTTTCGAATCCCAATAGCTCCTGAAGAACAAGAAAAGATGACATTTACATGTCCATATGGTATGTTTTCTTATCGTAGAATGCCTTTTGGATTATGTAATGCTCCTGCTACTTTTCAGCGCTGCATGATGGCATTTTTGACGAACTCGTAGAAGACGTCATGTAGGTATTTATGGATGATTTCTCGATTTTTGGTAACTCTTTCCATCTTTGCCCAAAAATTTAAAACGAGTGTTAATAAGATGTGAGGAAACAAACCTTGTGCTTAACTAGGAAAAATGTCACTTTATGGTTCAAGAAGGTATTGTGTTAGGACATAAAATTTCTAGTAGAGGGATTGAGGTTGATAAATATAAAATTAAAACCATTGAAAAACTACCTCCCCCTAATTCTGTTAAGGCTATTAGAACCTTTTTAGGACATGTTGGGTTTTATAGAAGATTTATTAAAGACTTTTCTAAAATAGCTAAGCCTTTGACTAAATTACTAGAAAAAGATATGCCTTTCAATTTCGATCAGGAGTGTTTACAAGCTTTTAATACTTTAAAGGATAAACTAACTAAAGCTCCAATTATAATTGCACTTGAATGGAATTCACCTTTTGAACTAATGTGCAATGCGAGTGATTTTGAAATAGGTGCAGCTTTGGGACAGCGAAGAGATAAACATTTTCAACCTATCTATTATGCTAGCAAAACTTTGACAGCCGCATAAGAAAACTACACCACCATAGAGAAAGAGCTGCTAGCTGTGGTTTTTGTATTCGATAAATTTAGTCCATATTTAATATTGTCTACAGTTGTCATTTATACTGACCATTCCGCTCTTCACCACCTTTAGACTAAAACTGATGCAAAGCCTCGACTCATTCGATGGATCTTATTATTGTAGGAATTTGACTTGGAGATTAAGGCTAAGAAAGGAGATGAAAATCTCGCTGCTGACCATCTCTCCAGGCTTTAAAACTTAAATACCAAAGAGCCAGATGACATTGAAATAAATGATTCTTTCCCTAAAGAAATTTTTTTTGCTATATCAGATTCTGAGGTACCTTGGTTTGTAGATATTGCAATTTTTTTAGCCGCTAAAATTATCCCAAAAAAGTTGACATGTTAGCAAAAAAAGCGATTCTTCACTGATGTGAAAAACTACTTTTGGGAAGACCCTTTTCTTTTTTGTAAATGTGCAGATCAAATCATTAGGAGATGTGTTACAAGGACAGAAGCATTGAAAATCTTAGAACATTGCCACTTAGGACCGACTGGAAGACATTACAGTGGAAATAAGACCGCACATAAAGTCCTCGAATCAGGTTTTTATTGGCCCACTCTATTCAAAGATGCCAACAGGTATGTTACTTCTTGTGACAAATGTCAAAGGATAGGTATTATATCCAAACGTGATGAAATGCCTCAGACATATATGCTCTCATGTAAAATATTTGATGTTTGGGGTATCGACTTCATGGGTCCATTCCCTAGTTCATTCGGGAATAAATACATCTTAGTAGTTGTTGATTATATGTCCAAATGGGTTAAAGCCCATGTTTTACCTACTAATGATGCTAGAGTAGTAGTACGATTCCTTAAGAAACTTTTCTCTCGATTTGGTACACCTAGAGCAATTATCAGTGATAGAGGTACTCATTTTTGTAATGCCTAATTTGACAAGACCCTTAAGAAATACAGAGTTCATCACAGAACAGCTACCCCTTATCACCCTCAAACTAGTGGCCAAGTCGAAGTAGTGAACCGAGAGCTTAAACGTATCCTAGAAAATGCAGTAGAATTAAACAGGAAGGATCGGGCGATGAAAGTAGATGATGCTTCATGGGCTTATAGAACTGCTTTTAAGACTCCCATAGGAACATCACCTTACAGACTTGTTTATGGGAAAAGTTGTCATCTACCGTCTGAGTTAGAACACAAGGCATTCTGGGCTATAAAATTTCTAAACCTTGACCCCAAACTTGCAAGTGAAAATAGGTTGATGCAGTTGAACGAGTTAGATGAGTGGCGAGCCAATGCATATGAAAATTCGTGCCTATACAAGGAAACGACGAAGCGCCGCCACGACGCCCATTTGAAGCAACAAAGGCAATTTGAAGTTGGAGATCTTGTCCTGTTATATAACTCGAGGGTCAAATTGTTTCCTAGAAAGCTTAAATCACAATGGTCAAGTTCTTTCGTAGTTTAAACTGTGTTTCCATATGGCACAGTAGCGGTAAGTCATCCATCGCAAGGCACTTTTAAGGTAAATGGGCATCGTCTCAAAATTTATAACGGTGAGAATTCCAAAGACGATAAAGAGGAGCTACGGCTCCACAAAGTTACTTAAATATACCCACAAGGTAGATTCGAGCTTAAACTATAAACAAGCTCTTCTCGGGAGGCAACCCGGGCACTAACTGTGTTAACTTCTTTAAATTTTAGTCTTTAACATTTAATTCACTAACTGAGTCACTGAATACAGGATTTCCAGAACCACACGGGCATGCCGTAGGCCGTGTACATACCACGGGAGGCAACACGGCCGTGCGATACAGCCGTGTGAAAACAGAGCAAAAATGTTTCCCCAACACGGGATTAGATAAGTTGCCACAGCTTGCGACATGGCCGTGGGCAATCCTGCCAAATTAACACGGGCGTGCGACACGACTGTGCCCACCGAACGTGGTCGAGCCTGTCAAAATAACACGGGTGTGCGCCTGCATACACAGGCATGGGAGAAGTGAACGAAGATTGACAAGGCCGCACAACATGGCCATGTACACCAATGCGCCCAATTTCAAAAATCACGAAACGCACGGGCTGAAATGAGGGCACACAGGAGTGCCCCACGGCCGTGTGCTCCAATTTCTTTATAAACACCTATTATTTATTTTATTTTTATCTTTATATTTTGAAATTACTTTGTATTTCCTTTTAATACTATTTTATCTTGAGATTTTATATTTTTTATTCGGCTATTTCTTTATGAGTAATTATGCTTCTTTATATTTCCAAAAAAGTTCCTGATTCTATCACAGTTATAAGGAGCTCCAAAGCTCACTATTACTTAGGAACTTGAAACTCCATTGGAAAAGGTTCTCCAAGACTGCCAAGTCCTACCCAACCACCACCAGAGTATCCTCCTCCACTCTCATCATTGTCTTGGCTGATTATTTTCCATAACTCCAATTCAAGGAGTTCATTCATCATTCAGGAAGTTTCACTTCTCTCCCTATTTTATGATTATATATCTATATTTTTCAATATATCTATCTTTGTACATTGAGGGCAATGTACATCTTAAGTATGGGGGGTCTTTTATATCATCGTTAGAAATTCCTAAATTTTGTCTTATTCTCACGTGAATCACTCATATGACTATTAGAATGAATTTTAATTAATTTATGATTTTTATTGATATGTCTTGAATTAAAATATAGGCATTTATGCATTGATTGTTTAAACTTTAAGACATTAGGGAATCAAGCATGATAAGTTGATTTTTGAAGAATTAAAAACTTTCAGGTTGCTTCCCTAAGTTTAGGTATTATCTTGATTTGAATTTCACAAGTTTAAGCATCAAAAAGCCATAATATTTGTGAGATCTTGAGCCTTTAGAGCATATTTTATTTCCTTCTTGCTCACTTTTATTATGAGTGCATCAGTATTGATTTGTTATTCTAGAACTTTCTTGATTATGCATGTCAAGACCACACCATTTGATTTGATATGTCAAGATGATAAAGGCAGTTAGGTTTAACCCACTCACTCCACAAAAGCCTACCTTCATAATTAACCCTTAGTGAACCCCTTTGAGCCTAACAAACCATCAATTGATTTACCCTCAATATTAACCCATAACCCATTATTGTTGAAATCCCCTAATTTGTTCCCTATTTTTTTTGTCGAGATTTGATTTGAACTAATTGCTTAGCTATGTTTTATTTTTCGTTGCAACAATTAAGTTCTATGTTATTTGACTTGTTCTTAAAAAAACAATCCTTACACACATATTAGTAGTAATTCGTTGTTTTTTGAGCTTGAGTGTTAATTCCATATTTTGAGAAGAAGCTCACTTGTATTCAATTGATAATTGGTTATTTTTCTAGTTAGGTGATTTATTCAATTCAATCTCGATTCTAAGCTTTTCCTTCAGCTTATGACCACACCCTCTAACCAAAGACACGTTACAACCCTCTAAAGACCTTTTTGATTGATGTATCATCTCAATATATAGTGGTGGAGATTCGATTTTCATGCAAGCCTATGGTAATAACTTTTCATATTAACTAATGAGTGCTTTATTTGATGTCCTTAAACACCTCGAGTGATTTGAGTGAATTTTTAGTAGGGATGTTAAGCTATGTGATATTTTGATCAAAGGTGATTACTTAGATGAGGGGGGACACCTATGTTTTCATGATAAAATGCTCAACTTGGAATGTTTGAAACTTTGCTGTACTTTTAGTTGAATTTTCAATGTATGATTACTTATGGATTATGTTGAGTTATTATTGATAGGGATAATAAATTGAGAAGAATTTATTTTGATTGTGAGTAGAGGATTTTGCTTGAAGACAAGCAAACGATTAAGTGTAGGGGTATTTGATAAACTGTAATTTATACATATTTTTATCCCATACCTAGCACATTTATGGATGGTTTCTCCTTGAATTTGGTAAATTCGATGCTCCTAATTCTTTAATTTCATGTTTTATACTTAGGTGAGCATAGGAGAGTAAAAAGAGCAAGAAATGGGCCAAAAACGGAGAAAATTGTAACACCCCAAACCCGGCCTAGACGTTATGAACGGATCCGATGTGCCACATCAAAGCGTTAAAACATTTTTCCATTCTTAGTCCAGAAAAAAATCGTACTTGATGTTCAAGGATTAATTCATTAAGGGTTAAAGTGAATGGAAGCTGTGCACCAGGTAGGAAACAGGAAAAGAGGAGGTGAGTCCATCGGACTGCTTAAGTACCAAGCACTTTCGGATCCAATCTTAGACATGCACACCGCCATTGCCACACTCTAACATCGCGTATATTTTTAGGTTACCATTGTAATTATGTTCATTTTAAAAAAAACATATTTAAATTTGAAAAACTTTACCATAGCAGAAGCCTTGTTTGTAATCGTGTTACTTTGAAATCAATTTATGTTTTTGAAAACCAACCCTAGATCTAGCCCATTTTGATAGTTACTATAAATTAAGTTCATCATAATAAGATATAAACCAAAAACCCAAAGAAAAATAAAGCGACCTTATTACATAGTAAAAACCAAATCATCAAAGTAAATGAAAAATGAAGTCCATGTCGCCAGAAGAAAACCATATTGCAGAACGAGTGGCCACTCCGAATCACTCGCAGCTCCAAGCCCACTATGGTTGGGGATTACCTGCATGGATGAAAATAGGGGAGGAGTTTGGGGAAACTCACTGTGTAAAATTAACCCAACCATAGCCCATATCAGCTCAACCCATAGAAACAGAATAAATCGGCCTTAACCCAGAACAGAATACAGAATTAAGCCCATAGGCCCATAACAGATCAGATCAGATATTTCATGTATATGCAAAACCCAACCCATAGCCAACCACATGCACCCCCTTACCAACCTTTCACCATGTGGGGTGACTACTCGACCCACCCAACCGCTACACGCCTCAGAAATATGCAGCATGGCTGCCAAAACAGATAATGTGACAGAGTCACCAGATACAGATAATCGTGGCAGAGCCACCAGGACAGAAATATGTGGCAGAGCCACCAGATCAAATAATTGTGGCATAGCCACCAGGACGCTTCCTCCATAATATAACCCATGTCCCCATGCAACAAAGATTCATTCATGGCATACAACATACAGATTTAAATCAACATGCTTTTCAGACAAAATTAACCCTAGGGGCATATCGGTTATTTACACCCAGGGGTATCATGGTAATTTTCCATACATAAGGGTATTATAGTAATTTAGCTACTTTTAGGGTTTTCATGCATATCCTAACCATTTACGTACCATCAAAACACTTACCGCGCATACTTACAGAATTGGGCCCGTTGGCCCATGAACCCGATTTTTGGCCCATTGAGCCCAAATTATCAAAATGCACGAAATCGCGCGTACTGCAGTTTGTTAGTTTAGATTACCAAATATAAAAACCCAACTATCTTGCGAGCATTCGCACAGTCGCAAATTCCCAAAATATCGACTTTTCGGCATTTCAGCTTTTCGGCTTTTGCCAATCTAGTCTATGAGAGGGTGTCAGTTACACACCTGTTTTATGATGATTCGCTGACGAGATCCACGCACGAACTACCTACAATTATACTACTACCACGTTAATCTAACTACAGAAACAAACTACATATTAACTCCTTACCAAATTCGGCCAAAAACACCTTAGGCCCTAGCGTTCCTACCTTTGTCAAAAGTAGCATCTCGATCCAGATCCATTCGCTGCACTTGTCCAAGCCCTTGATCAACAGCCTCTTAATCACACTATTACCAAAATAATATTGTTATCACAACCCCCTTAGGGCTACAAGTCCAAATCGACAACCTCCCTAACTTTTAAGGATTCCGGCTTTTCTTAAAATACTAAAGATAGACTAAGATGGAAAGAATTACCACCGATTCTTTCAGTCAACGTCCCCCCTTAGTTCCTACTTGATTCTGATGCAGCTTTAAGCCCTCAAACGATAACAAAAGTCAAGCCTTCAGTGATCTCAGTATTCGGCTATGTCCCTAGGATAGTGTGGGATTTTCGGCTTTTTTTTTTGCAATAGTGTAGAGAAAGATAAAATATGAGGGCTTTACTGTGGTATTGTCGAAAGAAACTTGGGGTTTAGAGGATAAGAGAATCGGCCAAAGATGATGAGCAAAAAAAAATTAAGAGAATTGGCTAGGGAAATCGGTATAACTGAAATCAAGTTTTCGGGATTTCAGGATTTAAGGCAATCGGCTATAGTTTTAAAAATAATGGAAGGAAGGTGGTATAGAGTAAGGTGGCTAAAGGATTCGGCTATGGGGAACAGAAAAAGAAAAGAATAACAAATGGAGAGAAAAAGAAAAATAAAAGGAGACGAAGAGTGATCAAAAAATGGCTCACTTACCCCCTTGTGCCGAATTTATACAAGCACTACCCTAGCCGAATTTCCCATGCTAAAGTCCCTTGGCCGGCCACCTCTTGTTCCTTGATCAGCGCCTAGATTTCCTCCCTTATCTTTATCCTTACTCAATCCCCTTATCATCTTAAACTCTCCCTAATAGAGTTCCCACTTGAATTCCATCACCTCCCCTTTTTGTGCACAAAAAAATAAACACCTTATTTGCTTGTCTTGCGGCTCGAACCTGGGCTCTTCCTACCCTTCTACACACCACTTTTATAGCCTTCCCAGTGGCCCCACATGCCACTTTGCCACTTGCTTCCTTATGTCTTATTTTACCCAAATAATATTTAAGACCCCTGTTAACCAGAACCCCCTTTTTCTCTTATGGATTAGAATCACACAAAGTTACTGGGTTTTAGCTTAAGCTTGGGCCTTCTAGAGGCCCCCTATCATAAATAAAACTTCATCAAGCAGACAGAACACAAAATTTTAAATTTTACCAAACAATCATAGAATTCCCGAAAATTGGGGCATTACAACTCTACCCTCCTTAAAGAAATTTCGTCCTCGAAATTTACCTGGTCCAAACAGATGAGGGTATTGCCGTTGCATCGCCTCTTCCGACTCCCAAGTAACTTCCTCTCTGCCATGATTACGCCAAAGCACCTTCACTAAGGGGACAGATTTCCTTCTCAGAACCTTAACATCTCAAACCAATATTTGCACCGGCTTTTCCTCGAATGTCAAATCAGTTTGCACTTCAATTTCTGCAACCAGCACGACATGAGCAGGGTCAGAACGATAACTCATTAATATGGAGACGTGAAAAACATCGTGAATCCTGTCTAGTTCCGGAGGTAATTCCAACTGACAAGCCACTGGGCCTACTCGCTTCAAAACCTGATAAGGCCCAATGAACCGCGGACTCAACTTTCCTTTCTTACCAAACCTCAATATCTTCTTCCAAGGAGAAACTTTTAACAAGACCATATCTGCTACTGAGTACTCAATCTCCTTACGCTTCAAATCTGCATACGATTTTTGCCTATCCGATGCTTCTTTTAAATGATCCCTAATTATTCTGACCTTATCCGCAGTATCACCCACCAATCCTGGTCCAAGAACTTGTCGCTCCCCTAGCTCCGTCCAGCAACTAGGTGTACGACACCTTCGTCCATACAGTGCTTCATACGGTGCCATTCGAATACTTGCCTGATAACTGTTATTGTATGCAAATTCTGCCAACGGTAAGTAATCCTCCCAACTCCCTTGAAAGTCAATCACGCATCCCCTTAACATGTCCTCCAGAATCTGAATGACCCTTTCCGACTGACCATCAGTTTAGGGATGGAAAGCCGTACTGAAGTTCAACCGCGTCCCCAACGCCTCATGCAACCTTTGCCAAAACCGAGATGTGAATCTGGGATCCCGTTCAAAGATAATCAAAACTGGGACGCCATGAAGTCGTACAATCTCCGCCACATACAACTTGGCTAACTTTTGAAGCGAAAAGTCAGTACGTACTGGTATGAAATGGGCCGATTTGGTCAACCTATCCACAATCACCCATACTGAGTCTTTCTTCAATGGTGTCAACGGCAACCCACTCAAAAAGTCCATGGTTACCCTCTCCCACTTCCAAAGTGATATCTTCACCGGCTGTAACAGTCCAGAAGGTAATTGATGCTCAGCTTTCACTTGTTGGCATGTCAGACATTTTCCTACAAACTCCGTTACTTCTCGCTTAAGTCCAGGCGACCAGTACAATTCTCGCAAGTCGTGATACAACTTATTCCCTCTATGATCCATGGCACATAGTCTCCCATGAGCTTCCTTCAATATTGTCTGGCTTAAATCAAAATCCTTCGAAACAAAAATTCTTCCTCGGAAACACAGAACTCCATCACCATTTAAACCGAGCTCCGAAGTTCCCCCTTCCTTAATTTGTTGAAAACAAGAGACCAAAGACTCATCTTCCAACTACTTTTCCTTAATCTGGTCCACCCAGGTTGGCCTTACTTGCAATTCAGCCAACAAACTGCCATCATCATACATACTCAAACGAGCAAACATTGCTCTCAGATCAGATACGGTTCTACGACTCAAAGCATTGGCTACCACATTAGCCTTGCCTGGGTGATACTCGATCG
This sequence comes from Gossypium hirsutum, assembly GCF_007990345.1. Classification (NCBI taxonomy): domain Eukaryota; kingdom Viridiplantae; phylum Streptophyta; class Magnoliopsida; order Malvales; family Malvaceae; genus Gossypium; species Gossypium hirsutum. The sequence continues at coordinate 16,797,776 of NC_053427.1, read as the reverse complement.
AACAGTCATAATCCTTAAGCAACTCAATCCATCTCCTTTGCCTAAGGTTCTTCTACGTCAACAAATACTTAAGACTCTTATGGTCTGTGTAAATAATACACCTTTCTCCATACAAGTAATGTCTCCAAATCTTAAGTGCAAATATCACTGCCGCCAACTCCAAATCATGAGTAGGATAGTTCCCCTCGTGAGGCTTAAGCTGCCGTGACGCATATGCAACCACCTTACCCTCCTGCATTAACACGCAGCCCAAACCTACATGTGATGCGTCGCTGTACACAGTAAAATCCTTCCCAGACTCCGGCTGAATTAACAGAGGTGCTTCAGTTAGAACTTTCTTCAACTTCTCAAAAGCTTTCTGCTGGGTCTCAGTCCATACAAACGGTACCCCTTTCCTTATGAGATTTGTCAGAGGTGCTGCCATTACCGAAAAACCTTCCACAAACCTTTTGTAGTATCCTGCCAATCCTAGGAAACTCCTTATTTCTGACACCAACCTAGGCGGGTTCCACTCCAAAACCGCTTCAATTTTTCGAGGGTCCACCTTTATCCCCTCAGCAGAGGCCACATGTCCTAAGAAAGTTACCTCCCTCAACCAAAATTCACACTTGCTGAACTTCGCATAAATTTCCTTCTCCCTTAACACTTGTAGCACTATACGGAGATGCTCATCATGCTTTGCTTTAGTTTCAGAATATACCAGAATATCGTCAATAAAGAGGACTACGAACTGATCCAAAAATGGTTGGAACACATGATTCATCAGAGCCATAAATGCTGCAGGAGCGTTCGTCAGCCCAGACGGCATAACCAGAAACTCGTAATGACCATACCGAGTCCTGAATGCCATCTTATGGATATCTGACTCCTTAACCCTTAACTGAGTGACCCAAAGGACTTAACACAGATACCCCACTCACAATCTTCTCAGAGTGCACACCCAACGACGCAAATATGGCACATGTAACACAAGAATGAGTAGATCCAATATCCACTAAAGTAGTATATGGCATGCCAGAAACCAAGAACGTACCAGTTATGACGTCAGGTGCGTCGCCCTCCTCTTGACGACGAGCTGGATATATCAAAGCTGGCTGTCGAGATTCAGCATTTCCGACACCCCTGCCAAGTGCCCCTCAAACTCGACCATTTCCGTTTCCACCGCTACCTTGTCCACGTCCTCTCGGTGGTTGTGGTCCACCTCTCATGGGTTGAACAACCCTCTGTACAGCAACCTGAGCCTGCTCCGCTCTCTGAGGGCAGTCCTTAACTCTATGCTCCATAGATCCGCATCAGAAACATGCACCGGAACGTTTCCTACACTCGCCCAAATGTACCTTACCATAGTCTCCATAGATTGGTGGTCTAACCACAATCATCGGCACTGCTCGCACTAGTTCCTCCACCCTTTCTCTCTTAAGATTCCTATTAGCACCACCTGAGGGTCCTGAATCCCTTCGAAAACGGTTTCGATCCTTCTCCCGATTCTACTTTTTAGCCCGCTTAACCTCCTCTACTATCTTTGCATTCTCCACCAAGACCGCAAAGTCTCGCTCCCTCTGCGAAGCAATCAACACCCTCAAGTCATCCCTAAGACCATCCTCGAAGAGCACACTTCGCTCATATTCCGTAGCAACTATGCTCACGACATACCGGCTCAACCTTAGAAACTCGGCCTCGTACTCGGAAACTGTCTTACCTTCTTGCACCAGATTCAAGAATTCTTTCCTGTGAGCGTCCACATAACTTGCCCCCAACATACTTGCCTTTAAAGGCCGTCTTAAACAGTTCCCAAGTTACCCTATCAGCTGGGGTTCCTTTTCTCACAGTGAGCCACCACTGGTAAGCCTCGTCCCGTAGCAACGATACGGCTCCCTTCAATTTCTGATCCACAGAGCAATCCAAGTCATCCATAATTCGTTCTGTGGCCTCCAACCAATATTCTACCACATTCGGGGCGATACCTTTCACACCCCTAAAGATCTCCGCTCCGTTGGTGCGGAGTCGTTCAGAAATGGATCCCCGAACTCCGTTGCCCGTACTTGCCCCGGCAACCCTTTCCAGAACACGAAGCATTGCCTACGACAGGGCATCATCCTCAGCACCAAGATCATGAGACTTCACTTCCGTTGCCGACGTTACCGGTGCATCTGTCGCCGGTATATGTCCTGAAGACGAAGATACCGCTCAATCCCTTCCTTGGCCACGTCTACGGCCTCTTCCACGAGTGGCTCTTGTACTCATATCGTATTTTCTGTTTATGAATTTTATGCATTAATAGAATTCCAATGTTTATTACAGATTTTTATGAATCAGACAGTATTTTAGAGATTGTTTTCGCAGAACCGAAGTCTAGCTACAGTTTCAGTCTCTTATCAAATTTTCCTATGGTCCTAGTATCATCCGATCTAGAGTATCCTAGCAGAGTTTCAGTACAGATGGATAATCCAGAAAAATATTCATAGAAATTCAGAATGATACTTACAGGCTTGGGCCGGAGATTCAGAATGCCACCTTCAGAAGATCTAAATTTTAAAAACCGAGAACTTCTTTCAATTTTTTTTTGAAAATCTTTGTTTTTGTAAACCCATTCCACAGCCGAGTTGTTGCAACTGGCTCTGATACCACTAAATGTAACACCCCAAACCCGGCCTAGACATTATGACCGGATCTGACGTGCCACATCAAAGCGTTAAAACATTTTTTCCATTCTTAGTCCAGAAAAAAATCGTACTTGATGTTCAAAGATTAATTCATTAAGGGTTAAAGTGAATGGAAGCTATGCACCAGGTAGGAAACAGGAAAAGAGGAGGTGAGTCCATCGGACTGCTTAAGTACCAAGCTCTTTCGGATCCAATCCTAGACAAGCACACCGCCATTGCCACACTCTAACATCGCGTATATTTTTAGGTTACCATTGTAATTATGTTCATTTTAAAACAAAACATATTTAAATTTGAAAAACGTTACCATAGCAGAAGCCTTGTTTGTAATTGTGTTACTTTGAAATCAATTTATGTTTTTGAAAACGAACCCTAGATCTAGCCCATTTTGATAGTTACTATAAATTAAGTTCATCATAATAAGATATAAATCAAAAACCCAAAGAAAAATAATAAAGCGGCCTTATTACATAGTAAAAACCAAATCATCAAAGTAAATGAAAAATGAAGTCCAATTCACCAGAAGAAAACCATATTGCAGAACTAGTGGCCACTCCGAATCCCTCGCAGCTCCAAGCCCACTATGGTTGGGGATTACCTACATGGATGAAAATAGAGGATGAGTTTGGGGAAACTCAGTGTGTAAAATTAACCTAACCATAGCCCATATCAGCTCAACCCACAGAAACAGAATAAATCAGCCTTAGCCCAGAATAGAATACAGAATTAAGCCCATAGGCCCATAACAAATCAGATCAGATATTTCATGTATATGCAAAACCCAACCCATAACCAACCACATGCACCCCCTTACCAACCTTTCACCATGTGGGGAAACTACTCGACCCACCCAACCGCTACACGCCTTAGAAATATGTAGAATGGCTGCCAGAACAGATAATGTGTAGAGTCACCAGATACAGATAATCGTGGCAGAGCCACCAGAACAGAAATATGTGGCAGAGCCACTAGATCAAATAATTGTGGCATAGCCACCAGGACGCTTCCTCCATAATATAACCCATGTCCCCATGCAACAAAGATTCATTCATGGCATACAACATACAGATTTAAATCAACATGCTTTTCAGACAAAATTAACCCTAGGGGCATATCGGTCATTTACACCTAGGGGTATCATGGTAATTTTCCATACATAAGGGTATTATAGTAATTTAGCTACTTTTAGGGTTTTCATACATATCCTAACCATTTACGTACCATCAGAACACTTACCGCGCATACTTACCGAATTGGGCCCGTTGGCCCATGAACCCGATTTTTGGCCCTTTAAGCCCAAATTATCAAAATGCACGAAATCGCGCATACTGTAGTTTGTTACTTTAGATTACCAAATATACAAACCCAACTATCTTGCGAGCTTTTGCACACTCGCAAATTCCAAAAATACTGACTTTTCAGCATTTTGTCTTTTCGGCTTTTGCCAATTTAGTCTATGAGAGGGTGTCAGTTACACACCTATTTTATGACGATTCATTGATGAGATCCACGCACGAACTACCTACAATTATACTATTACCACGTTAATCTAACTACCGAAACAAACTACATATTAACTCCTTACCAAATTCGGCAAATAACACCTTAGGCCTTAGCGTTCCTACCTTTGCCGAAAGTAGCGTCTCGATCCAAATCCATTTGCTCCACTTGTCCAAGCCCTTGATCAACAACCTCTTAATCACACTATTACCAAAATAATACGGTTATCACAACCCCCTTAGGGCTACAAGTCCAAATCGACAACCTCCTTAACTTTTAGGGATTCCGGCTTTTCTTAAAATACGAAAGATAGACTAAGTTGGAAAGACTTACCACTGATTCTTTCAGTCAACGTCCCCCCTTAGTTCTTACTTGATTCTGATGCAGCTCTAAGTCCTCAAACGATAACAAAAGTTGAGCCTTCAGTGATCTCAGTATTCGACTATGTCCCTAGGATAGTGTGGGATTTTCAGCTTTTTTTTTGCAATAGTGTAGAGAAAGATAAAATATAAGGGTTTTAATGTGGTATTGTTGACAGAAACTTGGGGTTTAGAGGATAAGAGAATCGGCCAAAGATGATGAGAAAAAAAATTAAGAGAATTGGCTAGGGAAATTGGTATAAGAGGAATCAATTTTTTTGGATTTCGGTATTTGAGGCAATTGGCTATAGTTTTAAAAATAATGGAAGGAAGGTGGTATAGAGTAAGGTGGCTGAAGGATTCGGCTATGGGGAACAGAAGAAGAAAAGAACAACAAATGGAGAGAAAAAGAAAAATAAAAGGAGAGGAAGAGTGATCAGAAAATGGCTCACTTACCCCCTTGTGCCGAATTTATACAAGCACTACCCTAGCTGAATTTCCCATGCTAAAGTCCCTTGGCCGGCCACCTCTTGTTCCTTGATCAGCGCCTAAATTTCCTCCCTTATCTTTATCCTTACTCAATCCCCTTATCATCTTAAACTCTCCCTAATAGAGTTCCCCCTTGAATTCCATCACCTCCCCTTTTTGTGCACCAAAAAATAAACACCTTATTTGCTTGTCTTGCGGCTCAAACCTGGGCTCTTCCTACCCTTCTACACGCCACTTTTATAGCCTTCCCAGTGGCGCTACATGCCATGTAATAGCCCAAAATTGGGTCTAGTTGGAACAGAGGTTTCGGGACCACAAAATATGAGATATAAATAATTATTTTATGATTATTTTTAGGTCTATGATATTATTGCATGATTGTGTGAAAATTTTGTGAAGAAATTCTATGCATAAAGTGCTTAATTCGAAGTTAGGGACTAAATTGAATAAGTTGCAAAACTTGTATTCTAGAAGTTTCTAGTATGAAATTGCTTTGAAATATTAATTAGGAGGTCTTAAATAGAAATTTTACCAATTTCTAAGTTATGGACAAAAATTGGACATGGATGGAATTTTTGGAAAGTTTAGTAGTAAGGGCGTTTTGGTCATTTAGGGGTAAAATGAATTAAAATACAAAATTAAAAGCCAATTTTGCTCATCTTCTTCACCATGGACGTGTATACCAAGGGAGACTCCGTGGCTAGGGTTTTCAAGCTTCCCAAGCTCAATAGTAAGTCCGTTCTAACCCCGTTTTTCAAGTTCTTTACGTTTTTGGAGTCCCGATAACTTGATTTAGCTTGTGCTAGCAATAATTCAACCTAGGGTTCATATTTGGAAAATACCCATAGGTAAATTTTGTGTATTCTGGTGTTTTATGATAGAATATGAGGTTTTAAATTATGTTAGACAACTTGTACTACTCGGTTTTAAGTGAAAACGAGCAAAAGAGCTTAATCGGTAAAAATACCTAATAGTCATAAGTATATGTTGGAGTGAGAATTTGATGTTGCCATAGAAGGGAAAAGTGATCATCATGTCATAAAACATAAGAATAAGGGATGAATTTTAATTCCCGAGCCTAGGGGAAAAAGTGTAAATATGCAAAAGTTTAGGGGCAAAATTGTAATTTTTCCAAAGTTTGATTTAAGGACTGTTTTGAATAGTACATTAATTAAATAAGTAAAATATGATGTTTTAGATTCCAAAAAATGAGGTTTGAACCTAGAATGAGAGAAAAATCAAAAATTGGAAAAGTTAGTAAAATGGCCGTTTTAATATCAAGGTAAGTTCATATGTATAATAAGCATTAATTTATGCATGTTTCAATGTAAAATTGATATATTTACTATGATTTCTGAGGTGTTGAAAGTATGTAAGTTGGTATGAAATAATACAGCAATAATGCTGTAATTTATATTTGAAAGTTAAATTTAGTGAATTAATTGAATTATGTTAAATTAAATGATTATGGTGCCAAGTTTATGAATTGATTTAAAAATATGTCTATGGTACATGAAGTGCATTGAATTATCATACATAAATGTGATTTCTATGATTATGGATATTATGGGAAATTGTAAGTTCATATGATTTTTAATAAGACAATGTATAATTTAATGTTATTGCCTTGATATTAAATGAGATGTAAGTTTATATGTAAGTAATACATCACTATTACTTGCATTATGATATTTTATAATAATATTGGAAATATGTTTGTGGATAATTACTTGATTGGTGAAATTTTTGGGAAAGAGAGAGAAATCCCGGTTGAACCTTCGGAAAGATTGGATGATACAGATGGTATGTAGCTAGATCACATGTATGGTGCTGAGTGCACATCATGTGTACAAGAGAGCTACAATACATTATGATGTAGCTAGGTCGCATGGGTGATACTATGTGTACACCATGTAGACAAGAGAGCTACAGGATATATGTAGCTAGGTCGCATGCGTGGTTCCAAGTGAAGGACACCATGTAGACAAGAGAGCTACGAGATAAACTGGCTAGGTCACATGGGTGGTACTAAGTGTTCACCATGTGTACAAGAGAGCCGAACTATATGATGGGTGGAGCTATGTGATGAAACCACCAAGTATCAAGGATTGATACGAAGTGTTCAACGGGAGACTCTCTATGTATTGCTTTGTGAGTTTTGTGATGAATAAGTGCAGGAACTTGGTTATGTGAATGATGTCTTCATTAAGTGACCAGGATGTGGTAAGGTTATAAACAAGTAAGTTATACATGAGGATGATTTTATGGTGACCTTGTGATCATGGGCCTATACTTGTGATGTATGAAATGTGGTGAAAATGATTTATGATATGTATGTTAAAATGAGATTAACACAAAGAAAGTGAGAAAGAGTGAATTAGCAATAAAACTGTTTTGGACAGTAGCACTGATGTGATTTTGAAAAATCACCAAAAATAGTAGAAATTGAATCAGAGATTGAATAAGATATATAATTAAATCTTATTGAGTCTATTTTGATATAAAAGAAACATAAAAAGCAAAGAAGTTATATATTTTTAGATATTTATGTTTTTCTGAGACTGGTTCAGAATGATTACGTGATCCCCTGTTCTGAATTTGGAAAATCAAAAAAAATTGGATAAAAATAATTAGAGGCTTAAAATTATATTTTCAAAATCCATAATGAGTCTATTTTCAAGATAAATCAACAAGAACATTATCTGAGTTCTATATTGTGAGATAATTAATTTTTAGTGAAGAGAGGTCAGAACTGTCAGAAAGTGAAATAGGGGAAATCTTAATGAATAAACTGTACTAATTGGATAAACCAAAAATTATGAAAAATTTATGGTGCAACGATATGTGAGTCTAGTTTCTTGGGAAATTTACAGATCTTAATTTCGAGCTCTGTAGCTCGATTTATAAATAATTAAGTGACTATGACACGTGTGGACAGTTTGATGTGAACATTTATTAGTAAATTGTGAAATCGTACTTACAAGAATGCTATATACATTAAGGATGTGGAATGGAGAGGAGGAGGAGGAAAATAAATATATGTGGAATACATGGAAACTTTGGTATATGAAATATTGATATAATGAAATAAATGATATGTGTTTATAAGAAAACAAAAAGAGAATGTTATGTATCATGACATGTATATATATATGACTAGTCTCAATGTAATGCTTGTTGGTATGGAATTGAATTGAAATGTTTCAGGAAAACATGTTATTCTGCGCATCTGAATCGTGGTATTTTATAAAGATATGATCTAGCTTTAAATATGAATGCTTGATGATTAAGCTGAAGATATTTGGTAAGATGATAATCTCGGTATAAATGTATAAGTGGTACTATAATAAACAAGGTAAAATGAGTATGAGAGACACATGTATGATGACATACAAATGCAATGTTTGTGGTTTAATTGAGGATGTTTAATCATTAAATGAATACCATGTTATATGCTTTTGATTTTGTATAAGTGTATAAGAGATCAAGGTTGACCAAAGCTTGGAAAATAGCCTAGGTATATTCCACACAGGCAGAGACACGACCATGTGTCTCAGCCGTGTATGGAACACGACTTTGGGACACGGGCGTGTGGAGCCTTAAAGCATGAAATTTCCAAGATTTTCGTAAGTTCTCAGTTTAGTCCTGAACCCTTTCTAAAGTATGTTTTGGGCTCCGTAGACTCAAATAAGGGACTATGTGTAAGAGAATGAACGCTTTGAAATATGAATGAAATTTTATGGCCCGTATTTTAGTTTAATGTTTGTATGTTTGTCTGGTAACGCCTCGTACCTTATCCCGGCCTCGGATACGTGTAAGGGGTGTTACATGCCACTTTGCCACTTGCTTCCTTATGTCTTATTTTACCCAAATAATACTTAAGACCCCTGTTAACCAGAACCCCCTTTTTCTCTTATGGCTTAAAATCATACAAGGTACTGGGTTTTAGCTTAAGCTTGGGCCTTCTAGAGGCCCCCTATCATAAATAAACCTTCATCAAGCAGACAGAATACAAAATTTTAAATTTTACCAAACAATCACAGAATTCCCGAAAATTGGGGCGTTACAACTCTACCCTCCTTAAAGAAATTTCGTCCTCAAAATTTACCTGGTCCAAACAGATAAGGGTATTATTGTTGCATCGCCTCTTCCGGCTCCCAAGTAGCTTCCTCTCTGCCATGATTATGCCAAAGCACCTTCACTAAGGGGACAGATTTCCTTCTCAGAACCTTAACATCTCAATCCAATATTTGCACCGGCTCTTCCTCGAATGTCAAATTAGTTTGCACTTCAATTTCTGCAACCGGCACGACATGAGCAGGGTCAGAACGATAACACCTTAACATGGAGACGTAAAAAACATCGTGAATCCTATCTAGTTCCGGAGGCAATTCCAACTGATAAGCCACTGGGCCTACTCGCTTCAAACCCCGATAAGGCCCAATGAACCGCGGACTCAACTTGCCTTTCTTACCAAACCTCAATATCTTCTTCCAAGGAGAAACCTTTATGAAGACCATATCTCCTACTGAGTACTCAATCTCCTTATGCTTCAAATCTGCATACGATTTTTGCCTATCCGATGCTTCTTTTAAACGATCCCTAATTATTCTGACCTTATCCTCAGTATCACCCACCAATTCTGGTCCAAGAACTTGTCACTCCCTTAGCTCCGTCCAGCAACTAGGTGTACGACACTTTCGTCCATACAGTGCTTCATACGGTGCCATTCGAATACTTTCCTGATAACTGTTATTGTATGCAAATTCTGCCAACGGTCAGTAATCCTCCCAACTACCTTGAAAGTCAATCACGCATCCCCTTAACATGTCCTCCAGAACCTGAATGACCCTTTCCGACCGACCATCAGTTTGGGGATGGAAAGCCGTACTGAAGTTCAACCGCATCCCCAACGCCTCATGCAACCTTTGCCAAAATTGAGATGTGAATCTGGGATCCCGGTCAGAGATAATCGAAACTGGGACTCCATGAAGTCGTACAATCTCTGCCACATATAGCTTGGCTAACTTTTGATGCGAAAAGTCAGTACGTACTGGTATGAAATGGGCCGATTTGGTCAACCTATCCACAATCACCCATACCGAGTCTTTCTTCGATGGTGTCAAAGGCAACCCACTCACAAAGTCCATGGTTACCCTCTCCCACTTCCAAAGTGGTATCTTCACCGGCTGTAACAGTCCAGAAGGTAATTGATGCTTAGCTTTCACTTGTTGGCATGTCAGACATTTTTCTACAAACTCCGTTACTTCTCGCTTAAGTCCTGGCCACCAGTACAATTCTCGCTAGTCGTGATACAACTTATTCCCTCCAGGATGCATGGCACATAGTCCCCCATGAGCTTCCTTCAATATTGTCTGCCTTAAAGCAAACTTCTTCGGAACACAAATTCTTCCTCGGAAACACAGAACTCCATCACCATTTAAACCGAACTCTGAAGTTCCCCCTTCCTTAAGTTGTTGAAAACGAGCTACCAAAGACTCATCTTCCAACTGCTTTTCCTTAATCTGGTCCACCCAGGTTGGCCTTACTTGCAATTCAGCCAACAAACTGCCATCATCATACAGACTCAAACGAGCAAACATTGCTCTCAGATTAGATACGGTTCTACGACTCAAAGCATCGGCTACCACATTAGCCTTGCCTGGGTGATACTCGATCGAACAGTCATAATCCTTAAGCCACTCAATCCATCTCCTTTGCCTAAGGTTCAGCTCCTTCTGCGTCAACAAATACTTAAGACTCTTATGGTCTGTGTATATAATACACCTTTCTCCATATAAGTAATGTCTCCAAATCTTAAGTGCAAATATCACTGCCACCAACTCCAAATCATGAGTAGGATAGTTCCCCTCGTGAGGCTTAAGCTATCGTGACGCATATGCAACCACCTTACCCTCTTGCATTAACACGCAACCCAAACCTACATGTGATGCGTTGCTGTACACAGTAAAATCCTTCCCAGACTCCGGCTGAATTAACACAGGTGCTTCAGTCAGAACTTTCTTCAACTTTTCAAAAGCTTCCTGTTGGGTCTCAGTCCATACAAACGGTACCCCTTTCCTTATGAGTTTTGTCAGAGGTGCTGACATTACAGAAAAACCTTCCACAAACCTTCTATAGTATCCTACCAATCCTAGGAAAATCCGTATTTCTGACACTGACCTAGGTGAGTTCCACTCTAAAACCGCTTCAATTTTTTGAGGGTCTACCTTTATCCCCTCAGCAGAGACCACATGTCCTAAGAAAGTTACATCCCTCAACCAAAATTCACACTTGCTGCACTTCGCATAAAGTTCCTTCTCCCTTAACACTTGTAGCACTATACGGAGATGCTCATCATGCTTTGCTTCAGTTTTAGAATATACCAGAATATCGTCAATAAAGAGGACTACGAACTGATCCAAAAATGGTTGGAACACACGATTCATCAGATCCATAAATGCTGCAGGAGCGTTCGTCAGCCCAAACGGCATAACCAGAAACTCGTAATGACCATACCGAGTCCTGAATGCCGTCTTATGGATATCTGACTCGTTAACGCTTAACTGAGTCACCCAAAGGACTTAACACACATATCCCACTCACAATCTTCTCAGAGTGCACACCCAACAACCTAGATATGGCACATGCAACATAGGAATGAGTAGATCCAGTATTCCCTAAAGCAGTATATGGCATGCCAGAAACCAAGAATGTACCAGTTATGACGTCAGGTGCGTCGCCCTCCTCTCGATGACGAGCTGCATATACCAAAGCTGGCTGTCGAGCTTCAGCATTTTCGACACCCCTACCAGGTGCCCCTCGACCTCGACCATTTCCGTTTCGACCCCTACCTTGTCCACGTCCTCTCGGTGGCTGTGGTCTACCTCTCATGGGTTGAACAACCCTCTGTACAGTAACCTGAGCCTGCTCCGCTCTCTGAGGGCAGTCCTTAACTCTATGCTCCATAGATCCGCATCAGAAACATAAATTGAAATGTTTCCTACACTCGCCCAAATGTACCTTACCACAGTCTCCACAGATTGGTGGTCTAACCACATTCATCGGCACTGCTCGCACTGGTTCCTCCACCCTTGCTCTCTTAAGATTCCTATTAATACCACCCGAGGGTCTTGAATCCCTCCGAAAATGGTTTCGATCCTTCTCCCGATTCTACTTTTCAGCCCGCTTAACCTCCTCTGCTATCTTTGCCTTCTCCACCAAGACCGCAAAGTCTCACTCCCTCTGCGGAGCAATCAACACCCTCAGGTCATCCCTAAGACCATCCTCGAAGCGGACACTTCGCTCATATTCTGTAGCAACTATGCTCACGGCATACTGGCTCAACCTCAGAAACTCGGCCTCGTACTCAGCAACTGTCTTACCTCCTTGCACCAGATTCAAGAATTCCTTCCTGCGCGTGTCCACATAACTTGCCCTAACATACTTGCCTTTAAAGGCCGTCTTAAATAGTTCCCAAGTTACCCTATCAGCTGGGGTTCCTTCTCTCACAGTGAGCCACCACTGGTAAGCCTTGTCTCGTAGCAACGATATGGCTCCCTTCAGTTTCTGCTCCATAGAGCATCCAAGTCATCCATAATTCATTTTGCGGCCTCCAACCAATCTTCTGCCACATTCGGGGCGATACCTGACATACCCCTAAAGATCTTCGCTCTGTTGGCCTGGAGTTATTCAGAAATGGATCCCCAAACGCCGTTGCCCATACTTGCCCCGGAAACCCTTTCCAGAACACGAAACATTGCCTAGGACAGGGCGTCATACCCGGCACCACGATCATGAGACTCCACTTCTGTTGCTGACGGTACCGGTGCATCTACCGCCGGCATATGTCCCAAGGACGAAGATACTGCTCGAGCCCTTCCTCAGCCACGTCCACGGCCTCTTCCACGAGTGGCTCTTGTACTCATATCGTATTATTTGTTTATGAATTTTATGCATTAATAACATTCCAATGTTTATTACAGATGTTTTATGAATCAGACAGTATTTCAGAGATTTTTTCACAGAACCGAAGTCTAGCTACAGTTTCAATCTCTTATGAAATTTCCTATGGTCCTAATATCATCCTATCTTGAGTATCCTAGCAGAGTTTCAGTACAGATGGATAATCCAGAAAAATATTCAGAGAAATTCAGAATGATACTTACAGGCTTGGGCCGGAGATTCGAAATGCCACCTTTAGAAGATCCAAATTTTAAAAACTGAGAACTTTTTTCAATTTTTTTTGAAAATCTTTGTTTTTGTAAACCCATTCCACAGCCGAGTTGTTGCAACCTGGCTCTGATACCACTAAATGTAACACCCCAAATCCGGCCTAGACGTTATGACCGGATCCGACGTGCCACATCAAAGCATTAAAACATTTTTCCATTCTTAGTCCAGAAAAAAATCGTACTTGATGTTCAAGGATTAATTCATTAAGGGTTAAAGTGAATGGAAGCTGTGCACCAGGTAGGAAACTGGAAAAGAGGAGGCGAGTCCATCGGACTGCTTATCTACCAAGCTCTTTCGGATTCAATCCTAGACATGCACACCGCCATTGCCACACTCTAACATCGCGTATATTTTTAGGTTACCATTGTAATTATGTTCATTTTAAAACAAAACATATTTAAATTTGAAAAATGTTACCATAGCAGAAGCCTTGTTTGTAATCGTGTTACTTTGAAATCAATTTATGTTTTTGAAAATGAACCCTAGATCTAGCCCATTTTGATAGTTACTATAAATTAAGTTCATCATAATAAGATATAGATCAAAAACCCAAAGAAAAATAATAAAGCGGCCTTATTACATAGTAAAAACCAAATCATCAAAGTAAATGAAAAATGAAGTCCAATTCACCAGAAGAAAACCATATTGCAGAACGAGTGGCCACTCCGAATCCCTCGCAACTCCAAGCCCACTATGGTTGGGGATTACCTGCATGGATGAAAATAGGGGATGAGTTTGGGGAAACTCAGTGTGTAAAATTAACCCAACCATAGCCCATATCAGCTCAACCCACAGAAACAGAATAAATTGGCATTAGCCCAGAACATAATATAGAATTAAGCCTATAGGCCCATAACAGATCAGATCAGATATTTCATGTATATGGAAAACCCAACCCATAACCAACCACATGCACCCCCTTACCAACCTTTCACCATGTTGGGAGACTACTCGACCCACCAAACCGCTACAAATCTCAGAAATATGCAGCATGGCTGCCAGGATAGATAATGTGACAGAGTCACCAGATATAGATAATCGTGGCAGAGCCACCAGAACAGAAATATGTGGTAGAGCCACCAGATCAGATAATTGTGGCATAGCCACCAGAACGCTTCCTCCATAATATAACCCATGTCCCCATGCAACAAAGATTCATTCATGGCATACAACATACAGATTTAAATCAACATACTTTTCAGACAAAATTAACCCTAGGGGCATATCGGTCATTTACACCTAGGGGTATCATGGTAATTTTCCATACATAAGGGTATTATAGTAATTTAGCTACTTTTAGGGTTTTCATGCATATCCTAACCATTTACGTACCATCAGAACACTTACCGTGCATACTTACCGAATTGGGCCCGTTGCCCATGAACCCGATTTTTGGCCCATTAAGCCCAAATTATCAAAATGCACGAAATCGCGCGTACTGCAGTTTGTTACTTTATATTACCAAATATACAAACCCAACTATCTTGCGAGCATTCGCACACTCGAAAATTCCCAAAATACTAAATTTTCGGCATTTCGGCTTTTCGGCTTTTGCCAATCTAGTCTATGAGAGGGTCTCAGTTACACACCTGTTTTATGACGATTCGCTGACGAGATCCACGCACGAACTACCTACAATTATACTACTACTACGTTAATCTAACTACCGGAACAAACTACATATTAACTCCTGACCAAATTCGGCCAATAACACCTTAGGCCTTAGCGTTCCTACCTTTGCCGAAAGTAGCGTCTCGATCTAGATCCGTTCACTCCACTTGTCCAACCCCTTGATCAACAGCCTCTTAATCACACTATTACCAAAATAATACTGTTATCACAACCCCCCTTAGGGCTACAAGTCCAAATCGACAACCTCTCTAACTTTTAGGGATTCCGGCTTTTCTTAAAATACGAAAGATAGACTAAGTTGGAAAGACTTACCACCGATTCTTTCATTCAATGTCCCCCTTAGTCCCCACTTGATTCTGATGCAACTCTAAGCCTTCAAACAATAACAAAAGTCGAGCCTTCAGTGATCTCAGTATTCGGCTATGTCCCTAGGATAGTGTGGGATTTTCGAGTTTTTTTTTGCAATAGTGTAGAGAAAGATAAAATATGAGGGTTTTACTGTGGTATTGTCAACAGAAACTTGGGGTTTAGAGGATAAGAGAATCGACCGAAGATAATGAAAAAAACTTAAGAGAATTGGCTAGGGAAATCGGTATAAGAGGAATCAAGTTTTCAGGATTTCGGGATTTGAGGGAATCAGCTATAGTTTTAAAAATAATGGAAGGGAGGTGGTATAGAGTAAGGTGGCTAAAGGATTTGGCTATGGGGAACAGAAGAAGAAAAGAATAACAAATTGAGAGAAAAAGAAAAATAAAAGGAGAGGAAGAGTGATCAGAAAACGGGTCACTTGCCCCCTTGTGCCGAATTTATACAAGCACTACCCTAGCCGAATTTCCCATGCTAAAGTCCCTTGGCTGGCCACCTCTTGTTCCTTGATCAGCTCCTAGATTTCCTCCCTTATCTTTATCCTTACTTAATCCCCTTATCATCTTAAACTCTCCCTAACAGAGTTCCCCCTTGAATTTCATCACCTCCCCTTTTTGTGCACAAAAAAATAAACACCTTATTTGCTTGTCTTGCGGCTCGAGCCTAGGCTCTTCCTACCCTTCTACACGCCACTTTTATAGCCTTCCTAGTGGCGCCACATGCCACTTTTCCACTTGCTTCCTTATGTTTTATTTTACCCAAATAATATTTAAGACCCCTGTTAACCAAAACCCCCTTTTTCTCTCATGGATTAAAATCACACTAAGTTACTGGGTTTTAGCTTAATCTTGGGCCTTCTAGAGGCCCCCTATCATAAATAAACCTTCATCAAGTAGACAAAACACAAAATTTTAAATTTTACCAAACAATCACAGAATTCCCGAAAATTGGGACGTTACAAAAATAGACCCACATAGGAAATCAACACGGCCTGGACTTCCTCACACGGCCATGTCACACGACCGTGTCCATTTGGCAGGATCAAAGCATGACTTACACGAGTAGACTACACGCCCTTGCCTATTCAACAGCCTTGACCACGGGCTAGATTAATCGTACACGGGCGTGTCCCTGCCGAGCCCAAGTGTAATATCCTGATTTTGGGCCTAGTCAGAATAGTGGTTCGTGACTACAAAATCCGGGATAGAAATAATTATTTTATGATTATTTTGAGGTCTATGATATGATTGCATGATTGTGTGAAAATTTCGTGAAGAAATTTTATGCATAAAGTGCTTAAATTGAAATTAGGGACTAAATCGAATAATTTGCAAAACTTGCATTCTAGAAGTTTCTAGTATGAAATTGTTTTGAAATATTAATTAGGAGGTATTAAATAGAAATTTTACCAATTTCTAAGTCTATGGACAAAAATTGGACATGAATGGAATTTTTGGAAAGTTTAGTAGTAAGGGCATTTTGGTCATTTAGGGGTAAAATGAATTAAAATACAAAATTAAAAGCCAATTTTGCTCATCTTCAACCCCATGGCCGAATATAGCAAGGAGAAACCATGACTAGGGTTTTTCAAGCTTCCAAGCTCGATTGTAAGTCCGTTCTAGCCTCGTTTTTAATGATTTTTACGTTTTTGGAGTCCCGGTAGCTCGATTTAGCTTATGCTAGCAATAATTTAACCTAGGGTTTATATTTGGAAAAATACCCATAGGTGAAATTTGTGTATTTTGGTGTTTTATGGTAGAATATGAGGTTTTATATTATGTTAGACAACTTGTGCTACTCGGTTTTAAGTGAAAATGAGCAAAAGGGCTTAATCGGTAAAAATACCTAATAGTCATAAGTACATGTTAGAGTGAGCATTTGATGTTGCCATAGCAGGGAAAAATGATCAGCATGTCATAAAACATAAGAAAATAGGCTGAAGTTTAATTTACGAGCTTTGGGGCAAAAGTGTAAATATGCAAAAGTTTAAGGGCAAAACTGTAATTTTGTCAAAATATGATTTTGGGTCAATTTGAATAATGTGAGTCCTAATTAGACAATATTTTAAATGACAGAGCAAGGAAAACTGAAATTCAGGCTAAAATGGAAATATACTAAGTTGTGGACGAAATGGTAAAAGTAGCCATTTTCGCATACGAGGTAAGTTCATGTGTAAATAATGTAGCATAATTGTTATTTTTAAGTTATTGATGTTAATTATATGATATGCAGATTTTTTTTATCGTGAAATATTATGCTTTGTGGTAATTGTTGAGTAATATGCAAATTATGTTTACTACTTGATAAATATGAATTGCTACCGAGTATCGGTTCCGATATTCCATGGAAGACAGCAATGTGAGATCGAGGAAAAAAGCCCGTTTGAACCTTAGGAATAGATTAGGATACAAGTGACATGTCACTAGGATGGTTGAGCATCCGAACTCGTTGAGTTGAGTCTGAGTTCACTTATGGATGCGAATGTTCGAACTCGTTGAGTTGAGTCCGAGTTCGTGAAATGTAACTAGGCATCCGAACTCGTTGAGTTGAGTCCGATTTCACTTATGGATGCGAACGCCCGAGCTCGTTGATTTGAGTCCGAGTTCACTTAGGGGCGGGTTACATGATTTCTTGATTACATATGAGGCACTTATGTGCAAATTATCCGTGTATCTGAGTTGTATTCCGATATGTTCAACGGGTGAAATTTCTAGTCAAATGAAAGAACACTTAAGATGCAAGCGACGTTTTGGTAAGTGTTGTGAAATGGACACTTTGGACAGGTATGTTCTTAACCCTCGGGTTGATAATAGATACAACAATGATAAGGTAGTAAGATGATGAATGATGTTTAGAAATATGATATATGTTTTGGTGATACCATGCTAAAGTTTTTGGTATATTTGTATTGTTATGTTACTTGTTATTTACATATGAACTTACTAAGCATTTATGCTTACTCCCTCCTCTTTATTTACTGTAGTTTTGAATAAGCCAGCTTGGGAATCGGGACAGGTCGAAGGTTCGATAACACTATCCAAAGGACTTTCATCTGGGTAAATGGCTAGTAAAACTTAAGTATGGCATGTATAGCAATATATTTATTTTGTGTAAATAAATTTATGATATGGCCATGATTGGTTGAGAAAATGTTTGATATTGATAAGTCATGGTGATGGTTAAATTTAGATCATGTTTGATATCATGGAAGTTTAATAGGTTATCTAGTTCATAACAACTCATGAAAAGATTAAATTTGCCTTAAAACAGAATATTGCTGCAGCAATGACATGAATTTGAAAAATCACTAAAAATAGTATAAATGGAATTAAATGATGAGCAAGTTATGAAATTGAATCTTAATGAGTCTATTTTCATATGGATAAAAAAACAGGCATATAAATTATACTTTATGATATATTTGAAACCTTGTGAAATAGGGCCAGAGTGATTTCTAGATCCTCTATTCTGACTTTAAAAATTCATAATAAATTGTAAAAAACTAATTATAAGTCATTATTTATATGTAAAGATTCCTTATTGAGTCTAGTTTTAATAGAAAAAAACCTCGTAGTCATTTAAATTCTGTATAGAGAGATATCTGATTCGTAATACACATATGTCAGAGCAGTCAAACCCTGAAACAGGGGAGACTTTAACTAATAAACTGTACTAATTGGCCCAACCAAAAATTCTAGAAAAAATTATTAAATAGATATATGAGTCTAGATTTAGGAAAAATTTACGGATCTTGATTTTGAGTTTCGTAACTCGAGATATGATTTTTCTTATAACTGTGACGCTAGTAGCTAGAAAGCTGTGAATGTAGAAACAAAAGATTTGAAGTTCTTAATTTGATAAATTATGTTCGGAAACTCCTCAAGCTCGACTCCGGCGACGGTTTCGGGTGTGGGGGCATTACATTTAGTGGTATCAGAGCAGGTTTAGTCGGTTCTCGGACTAACCTAGCATGTGTAAAAGTTTAGCTATACATGCCACTGATCTGTGATAGTGTGATGTCTTCCGACGCGTATGAGTACCGTCTTATTTAGACAGGGTACTCTCCAACCGAGCTGTGCTGACCATGTTCAATGTTATGCGAAGGTATTTGAGTAAAGTTATGATTATGATAAGTCTCGGTTCAGAAAAGTATGAATAAAAGTTTATGATACATATGTGATAATATGTGAGATGAAAGTTCATGTTGTGATAAATATCCATATTTGCTTAATGCTCATACGATGTAGTGTATGTGGCTTACTTGATAAGATGAACGGAATAAATAGAAAGTAATAGAGGTATGAATAAAGGTCATAATATCATGATACGAATGAAAATGTCCTTGTCTTGATTGGACGTTGAATGTTGATGAATGTTAATGATATACAATTTTTTATGAGATAAAGGATTATAATGAAATGAACTTATCTATGTTAAATTGTTGGACTAAATTATATGATTGTAATGATATGTACATGATGATGCACGAAATGAAAGTTGTGATTGTGATGCAAATATCTATGTTTGTTTGGCCTTATATGATGTCGTGAGCATGAATTAATTTAATTAAATGAACGGATAAGTAAAACTATCTAGAAAACATAGAATGTATGCATAAGTATATTGTCTAAATGGGACAATAGGAAAATTGGTGTAAGCCAACATGAATGAGTGACATGATTTTGATGATGTTGCTATGATGATGGGGGTTGTGTCATATGTGTATGTATAAGAAAGTCGAGTCAGAGGTCCTACAACCCCTCCCCCTTACCAAAGTGGTACTTATAATGGAATTTCATGAAATTTGTATTGAATAAGTTTTTGGTTGAGAACCCAAAGAGTTCAGTGATAGAATAATTATAAGTATGATCAGAGATTGAAAATGAGCTGATAAGTAAAGTCAGAGCCAGTAAAGTATCGGATTGATGTAAAGATTATTGGAGTTATGCACTGTCCCAGTTAGAAAAGGAATTCTCCTTGGTAAACCGAATTACTCAGGCGCAAGGTCGAGAAAAGTGTAAATCAAAATTTATTCAGAACTGGCCTTCTTTAGTGAATGGTTTAATATGAAATTTGTGACGGCAGAACTAGTTGGGGAAATGATAATTGAAATGTGAACTATCTAAGTGTGACAGTTATGACTGGACAGATTTAGCAGTCTCTTTTGAGATGTTCTATGTGTTTACCCGTTCTCAGAAATATTTCTATGGCTATTGATCTTCTGAAGAAATTCTTGTTATATGGGAATGTCTTTTAATCCTGGTGTTGGATGAAAGCATTGGTAATCTGACTGGTTTATAATTTATATTGCTCTATTTCATCGGGTATTCTATTTCATTTTGTCTAATAAGAATTGATGAGAGAATACATATGATATTATGATTCTGTTTCTTCTACTTGATGCTTCATCTGATATATATGTATGGGAAGATATATTGATCTTGTTATATTTGATTTCAGTGGGATTAAATGATGTTTTCTTTTGGACTTTCTTTCTTTGAAGAATTATCGGGGTATTCTGTATTTTCTCTATGAGTTTGGTTTTCGATTCTCCGGCATAGTATCGTATCTTGGGTTTCTTTATTCTGGATTTCTCTATCTTGGATTTCTTTATTCGGTTTCCTTGTTATCTTTGTTCCATAATTTGTCAATTATGACTCGTGTTCGAAGTGCGTTCTTCAGCTCGTGATAATCATGTCAAATATGACTATACTTCTAATTTGATCTTGGTAATGTGGTGATTTTAGTATTGGGATTTTTTCTAATTTCTGTGTAAGGATTTGAATCAGTAAAGGCATAGGTGATAAAAGCGCGAGTTTCAGTCGGTATGGTGAATTATTTATTTGAAAGATTTCATGTGACAATTATGTCAGGATTATTTTTCTCAAGTCTGATAATAGAATTTCATTTTGTACAGATAAAAGAGTAAATAGTCTGAACGAGAAGTGTATATTTATTAGAAAGATTTAGATATTAGTTAAAGTCACTACGAATGATAAGGTTTTCGTCTTGTGAAAGCTGAAAATTTTATTACATGTTGACAGAGTTCGGATAGATGAGAATATTGGTAACCGAAGCGTCTGAACTAGACTAGTCTACATTGAGTAAAGACTTCCTGACTTTCAGTAATGTACCGTTGTATGAATTGTGATGTGTTTCAAGACAGTGAGGTAATGTGATAGTTTAGAGCATTCGATGTTGCATAAAATCTGAGTTGTTAAAGAGGTTAAAGCCGAGCATTGGGATCTATCAAAATTATCCTTGCCAGTGTTGATATTGGGATGGAAATGTGAAGGATTATTCTTGAGGCCATATCAGAATTATTTCCATGGCGGAAAGAGGAAAATGTGATGTATCCTATTGTTAAATGTTTGGCGAGATCTATAAATCATATCGGTATTGAATGAATTCCTACTCATCAGATTCATGGAATTTCAGGTCTTTTTGATTGTTGAATTTCTTGGAATTCTAGTCTCCATTAACCAAATTGAGATCTGGTTTTATGTCAAGATGACAAGGGAAACGGAGAAGGGTTGAAAATTTAAGAACAATTAAGAGATGAGTTCGTAAACTTTCAGAATATATGAGAAATTAATGAGATATATTGGAGGGACCGCCTGAGTGAAAGTTCTTCAGCACCGAATATGAAATTGAGGAATCTAAGTGAAGACCACTTTTCTGGTGAGATTTTCGGGGACGAAAATCCCCAAAGGGGGGGAGAGTTGTAATATCCTGATTTTGGGCCTAGTCGGAATAGTGGTTTCATGACCACAAAATCCGAGATAGAAATAATTATTTTATGATTATTTTGAGGTATATGATATGATTGCATGATTGTGTGAAAAGTTCGTGAAGAAATTTTATGCATAAAGTGCTTAAATTGAAATTAGGGACTAAATCGAATAATTTGCAAAACTTGCATTCCAGAAGTTTCTAGTATGAAATTGTTTTGAAATATTAATTAGGAGGTATTAAATATAAATTTTACCAATTTCTAAGTCTATGGACAAAAATTGGACATGGATGGAATTTTTGGAAAGTTTAGTAGTAAGGGCATTTTGGTCATTTAGGGGTAAAATGAATTAAAATACAAAATTAAAAGCCAATTTTGCTCATCTTCAACCCCATGGCCGAATATAGCAAGGAGAAACCATGGCTAGGGTTTTTCAAGCTTCCAAGCTCGATTGTAAGTCCGTTCTAGCCTCGTTTTTAATGATTTTTACGTTTTTGGAGTCTCGGTAGCTCGATTAAGCTTATGCTAGCAATAATTAAACCTAGGGTTCATATTTGGAAAAATACACATAGGTGAAATTTGTGTATTTTGGTGTTTTATGATAGAATATGAGGTTTTAAATTATGTTAGACAACTTGTGCTACTTGGTTTTAAGCGAAAACTAGCAAAAGGGCTTAATCGGTAAAAATACCTAATAGTCATAAGTACATGTTAGAGTGAGAATTTGATGTTTCCATAGAAGGGAAAAATGATCAGCATGTCATAAAACATAAGAAAATAGGCTGAAGTTTAATTTACGAGCTTTGGGGCAAAAGTGTAAATATGCAAAAGTTTAGGGGCAAAATTGTAATTTTGTCAAAATATGATTTTGGGTCAATTTGAATAATGTGAGTCCTAATTAGACTATATTTTAAATGATAGAGCAAGGAAAACTGAAATTCGGGCTAAAATGGAAAAATACCAAGTTGTGGACGAAATGGTAAAAGTAGCCATTTTCGCATACGAGGTAAGTTCATGTGTAAATAATGTAGCATAATTGTTATTTTTAAGTTATTGATGTTAATTATATGATATGCTGATTTTTTTTATCGTGAAATATTATGCTTTGTGGTTAATGTTGAGTAATATGCAAATTATGTTTACTACTTGATAAATATGAATTGCTACCGAGTATCGGTTCCGATATTCCATGGAAGACGGCAATGTGAGATCGAGGAAAAAAGCCCGTTTGAACCTTAGGAATAGATTAGGATACAAGTGACATGTCACTAGGATGGTTGAGCATCTGAACTCGTTGAGTTGAGTCCGAGTTCACTTATGGATGCGAATGTCTGAACTCGTTGAGTTGAGTCCGAGTTCACTTATGGATGCGAACGTCCGAGCTCATTAAGTTGAGTCCGAGTTCACTTAGGGGCGGGTTACATGATTTCTTGATTACATATGAGGCACTTATGTGAAAATTATCCGTGTATCCGAGTTGTATTCCGATGTGTTCAACGGGTGAAATTTCTAGTGAAATGAAAGAACACTTAAGATGCAAGCGACGTTTTGGTAAGTGTTCTGAAATGGACACTTTGGACAGGTATGTTCTTAACCTTCGGGTTGATAATAGATACAACAATGATAAGGTAGTAAGATGATGAATGATGTTTAGAAATAAGATATATGTTTTGGTGATACCATGCTAAAGTTGTTTGGTATATTTGTATTGTTATGTTACTTGTTATTTACATATGAACTTACTAAGCATTTATGCTTACTCCCTCATCTTTATTTACTGTAGTTTTGAACAAGCCAGCTTGGGAATCGGGACGGGTCGAAGGTTCGATCACACTATCCAAAGGACTTTCATCTGGGTAAATGGCTTGTAAAACTTAAGTATGGCATGTATAGCAATATATTTATTTTGTGTAAATAAATTTATGATATGGCCATGATTGGTTGAGAAAATGTTTGATATTGATAAGTCATGGTGATGGTTAAATTTAGATCATGTTTGATATCATGGAAGTTTAATAGGTTATCTAGTTCATAACAACTCATGAAAAGATGAAATTTGCCTTAAAACAGAATATTGCTGTAGCAATGACATGAATTTGAAAAATCACTAAAAATAGTATAAATGGAATTAAATGATGAGCAAGTTATGAAATTGAAGCTTAATGAGTCTATTTTCATATGGATAAAAAAACAGGCATATAAAGTATACTTTATGATATATTTGAAACCTTGTGAAACAGGGCCAGAGTGATTTCTAGATCCTCTGTTCTGACTTTAAAAATTCATAATAAATTGTACAAAACTAATTAGAAGTCATTCTTTATATGTAAATATTCCTTATTGAGTCTAATTTTAATAGAAACAAACCTCGTAGTTATTTAAATTCTGTATAGAGAGATATCTGATTTGTAATACACATATTTTAGAGCAGATGAACCCTGAAATAGGGGAAACTTTAACTAATAAACTGTACTAATTGGCCAACCAAAAATTCTAGAAAAAAATTATTAAATAGATATATGAGTTTAGATTTAGATAAAATTTACAGATCTTGATTTCGAATTTCGTAACTCGAGATATGATTTTTCTTGTAACTGTGACGCTAGTAGCTAGAAAGCTGTGAATGTAGAAACAAAAGATTTGAAGTTCTTAATTTGATAAATTATGTTCGGTAACTCCTCAAGCTCGACTCCGGCGACGGTTTCGGGCGTGGTGGCGTTACACCAAGTATGGCCCTATTCAGAAAAGGCCACTTTTGAGGGCTCTGAGGCATTCTAAAGCCTACTTAAACACCAGAGGAGGCTCTTAGAACGGAGGCGCGGAGTAGGAAGCAAAGAATTGCTCAAGGGAAGCCGATTGGTCCATCTCAGAAGCCGGATTCATCGTCAAGACTGAAGATCTGCCTTCAATTTCCATTCTGGGGTTTTGGGTTTTCTTATGTTTTGTATTCATTATTCTTCTGAGATGTTTTCTTTTATAATTATGAACTAGACTCCCTAAATACCTAAGGGGAATGAAACCTAAGACAGATCTTGTTACTATTATCTAAATTGTATGATAAATATTTGACTTGTTATTCATTATGTATTCTTAATTCTTGTATTAATATTCCAGGATATTGTTTCAAGTTAATGCTCTTATACAGAGGAGGAAAAGACCCTATCTAAGAGTAAATTTGTTGTAATTAAGCGAAGTTGATTGCACGCCTAGAGATAGGGTGATAAGATTTCACCGGATTAGGGTGAAACCTAATAAGGGGATCCATAAATCGAGTTAATGCAACACTAGGGCGTTAATTAGAAAGAGATTTCAATTAAATCAACCTAGGGTTAGATGTTATTAGTCTCGAGAGAGATAATAATATAACTTAGGGATTTCTATGGATCATGTCAAATAACAAGTGAAGTCTAGGTGGATTTTTCCTTGGGTATTGTCTTAATCAATCAAATTTTCCCAAAATCTTTTCCCCAATTTCTCTCTGTGTATTCTTAGTTTAGTTAATTAGTTTAGATAAACAAATCCCTTAATTTTTAGGCTAGTTAACAAAAAGAAAGTAATTACTAGTACTCTTGGTTCCTTTGGGTTCGACAATCCGATCTTGCTAAAGCTATACTACTATTCGATAGGTACACTTGCCTTCATCGTGATAATAGTTAGTTTCAAGAATGATTAATTATAAATTTTTAAAACCTGTCGCGAATATCACGTACCAAAACTAAGTTATGTAAATTGAGCATAGAGAGAGATACTCAGCAACAAGAGAAGAGGGTATTTGGCTTAGCAATGAAGGAGGGAAACTTGAAGAAAGCTGAAAAAGTAGAGAGGGAGACGAGACAAGGGTATTCGGCCAATGCACAAAAGAAGATGGTGACGACTCAGAACCGATTGAGAGAGAGCTAGCAAGAATTCGGTAAAGGGTTATGGAGGTATTCGGCTACACAAAATCGAGTGAAAGTGAGGGAAAAACAATGAGAATAATCGAGAGAAGAAAAGTAAGGGAGAAAGGGAAAGAGTAGAGGAAAAGAGGATTGGCTAACAGGAGAAAACAAAAAGGTCGAAATGGGAGAGCAAAATCGAGAAAAGTAGAAGAAAATACCTTAATGGTCAAAGTAATAATCGGCCTCAACAAAAATGAAAGGAATCAAAAATGAAATAGAGGGCAAAAATAGAACACAATTTCGACACCAAAGAGTAAAAGGTCCTATGACTGATTTTGCTAAAATGGGACTCTCACAATCGGAATACCCCTAAACACTCTTCTCATTTGGCTCCTCAAATCTCTCCAACCAATCACCATCCCCATCCCAACATCCCTCCTAAAATCCCTCCATCACAATCTCCTCAACTACCTATTCAAACTCCCCTCACTCAGCAGTGTTTCGGTCAACTTCTACTACCGACGCGACAAGAGCAGTAAAATAAATGCTCCCTTGTGCCAAGCAGGACTCGAACTCAAGACCTCAGGCATCCACAACATGCCAATATCCCTTATACCAACATGCCCTTTCTGTCATGAAACATCCACATTTATTTAAAAGCCTACTGACTAGAGACAAGGTTTATTCAAGTAAGAAACAAAATTTTTGCACAAGCCAGGGCTTGAATCCACGATTTCTCAAACACTCCTAGAACACATGACCACTAAAGCAGATACTCAATTGTGTCATAACCATACGAAAATAATTATTTAAGATTTGGAGCATTACAACTCTACCCCCTAAAAGAAAATTTTTCCCTCAAAATTTACCTGATCAGAACAGATGAGGGTATTGTTGTCGCATCGCCTCCTCAGGTTCCCACGTGGCCTCCTTTGAAATGTGATTACGCCAAAGTACCTTAACTAATGGGATAGACTTCTTCTTGAACACATTTACATCATGATCTACAATTCGAACTGGATCTTACTCGAAGGTTAGATCCAACCTAACCTCAATCTCCTCTGTCGAGATAATATGCGTGGGATCAGAGTGATAACGCCTTAGTATGGAGATGTGGAACACATCGTGAATCCGGTCCAACTCTGGAGGTAACTCTAACTGGTAAGCAATTGGTCCCACACGTTTCAGTATGCGGTAAGGGCCAATGAACATAGGGCTCAACTTACCCTTTCATCCAAATCTCAGTACCTTCTTTTATGGTGAGACCTTGAGGAAAAAGAAGTCCCCTATAGAATACTCAATCTTCTTATGTTTCAGATCTACATTTGACTTCTGACTGTCTGATGTCACCTTTAGTCGATCCCGTATTAGTCTAACTTTATCCTCAGTATCAGAAGCTAAATCAGGGCCCAGAACTCACCGCTCGCCCAACTCAATCCAACATGAGGGAGTACGAAACCTATGACCATATAATGCCTCGTAAAGTGCCATCCAAATGCTAGACTGATAGCTATTGTTATAAGAAAACTCTGCTAACGGCAAGTAGACCTCACAACTACCTCAGAAATCTATCACACAACTCCTTAACATGTCCACCAGTATCTGAATCACCCTCTCCGACTGACCATCTGTCTAACGATGGAACGCAGTATTGAAGTCCAACCTTTTACCCAAAGCCTCGTGTAACTTCTTCTAGAACCAAGACGTGAATCGAGGATCTCTATCAGATATTATGGAAACCGGTACCCCATGCAGTCTTATAATCTCAGATACATACAGTTTAGCCAACTTCTACAAAGAGTAATCAGGATGAATTGGTATGAAATGAGCAAACTTGGTCAATTGATCCACGATGACCCATACTGAATCCTTCTTAGAAGAAGTTAAGGGCAGCCCACTAACAAAGTCCGTAGTCACTCTCTCCCACTTCCAAAGCGAAATTTTAACTTGCTGAAAAAACCCAAAGGCAATTAATGTTCAACCTTAACTTGCTGGCAAGTCAGACATTTACCTACGAAGTCGATAACTTCACGCTTACGACTCAGCCACCAGTACAACTCACGAAGGTCTTGGTACCTCTTATTTCCACCAGGATGCATAGCATAAGGACTACTATGCACCTCTCGCAGTATAGACTGCCTCAAACCAGTATCCTTCGGTACATAGACTCTCCTAGGGAAACAGAGTACCCCTTCTTTATTCAGTCCAAAATCTGATATTTCTCCACTCTCAATCTGCTGACATCAAAGACCCAGTGGCTCATCCTCCAACTGTTTACCCTTAATCTGCTCAATACACGTTGGTTTAACCTGAAGTTCGGCTAACATACCTCCATCATCAAATAAGCTGAGACGAGCAAACATCACCCTCAAATCAGTCATAGCCCTACGACTCAATGTGTTAGCCACCACATTGGCCTTCCCAGGATGGTATTCAATCACATAGTCATAGTCTTCACACAGCTCAATCCATCTACACTGCCTAAGATTTAGCTTCTCCTGAGTGAGGAGATACTTAAGGCTCTTGTGATCCGTGTAAATGATACACTTCTCATCGTATAGGTAATGCCTCTAAAGTTTTAGAGCGAATACCACCGTAGCCAACTCCAAATCATGCGTCGAATAATTCACCTCATGAGTCTTAAGCTAACGAGACATATATGCAACCACCTTACCATCTTGTATTAATACACCTCCCAATCCCACATGTGATGCATCGTTGTAAACAGCGAACTCTTTCCCAGACTTTGGCTGTATTAAGACAAGTGCCACAGTCAAAACTTTCTTAAGCTTCTTAAAACTCTCTTACTGCGCATCAGTCCAGTTAAACGACACACCTTACGCTACAACTTAGTCAGAAGTGTCGCAATCAATGAAAACCCCTCAACAAAACGTCTATCATACCCTACCAATCCCAGAAAATTGTGAATTTTAGATACCGTCTTAGGCGGCTTCTAGTCCAGAATAGCTTCAATATTTCGAGGATCAACCCTAATTCCTTCTGCAGATACCACATGGCCCAGAAATGTTACCTTTCGTAACCAAAACTCATACTTACTAAACTTCGTGTATAGTTGTTTCTCCCTTAGAATCTGCAAAACAACTCACACATGTGCATCATGCTCATCTTAAGTTCTTGAATACACCAGGATATCATTAATGAAAACTACTACGAACCGATCCAGATAGGGCCGGAACATTTAATCTATCAGATCCATAAAAGTCGCTGGTGCATTCGTCAGTCTAAACGGCATCACTAGGAACTTGTAATGGCCATAACGAGTCCTAAATGATGTCTTATACACATCAGTCTCTTTAACCCTCAATTGATGGTACCCCAATCGGAGATCAATCTTAGAGAAAATTGAAGCTCTATGAAACTGATCGAATAGATCATCAATCCTCGGTAAAGGGTACTTATTCTTAACGATCAATTTATTTAATTAGATAATAGATGCACATACACATGGATTCATCCTTCTTTTTCACAAATAAAACTGGTGCTCCCCATAGAGACACACTAGGTCAGATGAACCCTCGATCCAGTAACTCTTGAATCTGAGCTTTAAGCTCCAGAAGCTCCTTCAGTGCCATTCTATAAAGGGCGATGGACACCAGAGCTGTACTAGGCAGGAGCTCAATTCCAAGCTCAACTTCACGGTTTGAAGGTAACCTAGGTAGCTCATTAGAAAAGAAATTTGGAAAGTCTTTAACTGTTCTAATATCTTTAACACAAGAACCCTCAAAACCTGAAACACCAACATAGGCTAGATATGCCTCACAACCCTTACGAACCAATTTCTCAGCCCTTAGTGTAGAAATTACATTTGATAAATAATTTCGACGCTCCCCAATTACAACAACCTCGTCACCCTTCGTAGTTTTTAGTACCATTCATTTGGTAGCACAATCCAAGCTCACTTGATGTTTAACTAGCCAGTCCATTCCCAGAATTAAGTCGAATTCTCCAAATAGAAGTTTCATCAAATCCGCTAAAAAGATAATTCCTTGCACCTCAAAAGGTACATCTCTGAACAATTTATTTACCCTTACTGACTGCCCTAATGGACTCAACACGGTAACATCATTGGTAGTGCTCTCAACCATTATACCAAAAGTCTCAGATATAGTTCATGCTTTATAAGAATAAGTAGATCCAACATCAATCAATGCAGTAAAAGGTATATTATGAATAAAAAAGGTACCCGTGATAACATTTGGGGCGTTTCCATCCTCTCGGTGACATGCAGCATAAATCAGAGCTGGTTGTCTCGCCTCAATATGACCAGCACCTCTGCTCTATGCCCTGTGCCCTCTAACCATGACCTATACCATTACCACCTCTGGTCTGACCACAGCCTCTTGGTGGCTACTAAACACCACTCGACGGTTGTACATTACCCCTATCGGTAACTTGCACCTAATTGGGCCTCCGTGGACAATCTCTGATACGATGCTCCAATGATCTACACCTCAAACTTGCCCTAATTCTTTTTTAGCACTCGCCCTGATGGTGTCACCGACAATCAGCACAGGGCTGCGGTCCAATAGAGTAACAGGGGCCCCAACTCTGACCGACCCATCAACTCTGGCCTTTTTCTTAGGCCTCATAAATAAACTTGAGGGCTCCGAATCCCTCTTGTTCCTACCTTTTTCCTTCTCACGATTCTGGTGCTCAGCGCGCTTTGCATCCTCGATGATTTTTGCCTTATTGAATAAAGCAGCAAAATCTAGCTCCCTTTGTGGAGCTATCAGAAACCTTAAATTATCCCTGAGGCCATCCTCGAAATGAACACAGCCCTCATATTCAGTTGCCACCATCCCACATTCATAGCGGCTTAGTCGGAAGAATTTAGCCTTATATTCGGCCACTGATTTATCCCCCTATGTCAGATTTAGAAACTCTCCTCCGGGCATCTACATAACTGGCGCCCACATACTTTCCCTGAAATGCAATCTTGAAGAATTCCCAAGTCAACTGGTCGAGCTGAGTGCCCTCTTTAACTATAAGCTACCACTGATAGGCTTTATTCTCAACAGTGACACTGCCCCTTTTAGTTTCTGCTCGGGGGTACAGTCAAGATCATCCATAATCCTTTCCATGGCCTCAATCCAATATTCAGCCACATTAGGGGCAACTCCAACAATACCCCTGAAAATCTCAGCTCTGTTAGACCGGAGTCGTTCCGTAACTGACCCACAGCCCACAGTATCAGTATTGGGCCCAGCAACCCTCTCTAGAATTCACAACATAGCTTGGGACAGTGCGTTGTCCCCAGCCACACGATCGTGGGACCCAGTCTTAGTCACAGGTGAAGCCGATGCCTCTCTAGCTTCAACATTAGGCATGTGGCCAAATGACGAAGACCCAGTCCGAGCACCTCTACGGCCTCCGGCTCGGCCTCTTGTACCCCTTCCATGAGTACCCTTGGTGCTCATTATCGAATTATGCTTTATCTGTATTAACAATTTTATGCATCAGTTTACAATTTCAGTGTTTATTAATGGATATTTTATGGAAAACAGTATCAGTAGTTCAGAGTTTGTTTTCGCGGATCGCAGTCTTACTACAGTTTTAGTTTACCCTAAATAGAGCGTTTCCGTACAGTTTACTACCTATAATAGTCTCAATATTTCAATTTAAATAGTCAATAGTTTTAGCAGACTTACAGAATCAGTGCTGGAGACTCGGTGTGCCACACATTCAGAAAAAACTTTTCAAAATACTTCCAAATCATTTAAAACATTCATTTTTGAGAATTTCAAGTTTTAAAAGAACCCCAAATCCATAGCAGAGTTTTGCAACCTGGCTCTGATACCACTAAATGTAACACCTCCAAACTCGACCCAGACGTTATGGCCGAATCTGGCTATGTCACATTGAAGTGTTTTTCGTAAAGCGAGGTATCGTTGAAAAGCCCGTTCTATATTTAACCACTTTGATCTTAAAGAAGATTTTAGGGTGTTTCGTTCATTTTCAAAGTATAAGTCATTTGTCAAGAAGATAATCATATTAAATCGTCATTAATTTCCAAACTGTAATTTCTTGCAGAAGCTCTTAAAACAGGTTGTGTGTTCGTGGTATTTTTGAAAAACTTTTATCTTTTTGAAAACTTTCATCTTTTCTTACTGCAAGCAGTTATATATCAAAGAAAAATAAAAATCCCAAAATAAAATCCAAAGAGGCCATTATTACAACAAAAATACCCAAATTAAGTTACTTATAAATTAAAAGTCAATTATAGAAGCATAAGCGGTTGTGTGGCCACTTTCAAGTCCCTCGCAGCACCGACCCTCCTAAGCCTGAGGATTACCTGTACAGATAAACTGATGGGAAAGTTTACAGAAACTCAGTGTGTAATCCCTTAATAAACAATCAGTCAATCATGCAGTAAACAAATACAATCAGGGCCTAAGCCCATATCAGTAACAGTCCAATTTCAGTTAGGGCCTTAGCCCATTACAATACCACTATTAGTGTGGGCCTAAGCCCATTTCAGTGATAGCAGCAATATAGATATGCAAGCAGAAATCCTACCAAACCAGCCTCTACAGTCCAACTCCGTCCAGTCCTACACTCCATCAAGGGATAAAATCAATCCACCCATCTTTACACTCCAAAATAGCATCGGTTGCGGCAAAACAGTATTTGCACAGAGCTACCAATACAGTACACTTTCTCCAATCATAATAAACCCATCCCCATGCAACATATCATACGTCATGTCATAAAATCATACATGTATGAAATATATATAATATGGCATGCTCAATCACAGTCATAAATCTCATAAGCACATAATAGTCATTTTAGCACATAGGGGCATAACAATCATTTTATGAACATGGGGGTCTAGGTGTACTTACCGACCCAACAGTAGGTCCACATTCGTCCCGGACGACCCGTGCAACCTTAACAGTCATATGGTGAACATGGTCTTAAAGCCCAAAATGCGAACCTATGTGAGCCCACATGCCAGTGTGGCCCACATAGCCCAGGAATAGCCTTGGCTGTGTAGATTACACAACTTGGCCCGATTATTAAAACACTTTCATGTGGTTTACCCGTGTAGGGCCCACACGGCCCATTTCAGCTCAAATTGGCCCATAACGTCCTCGGCTCATGATATCGCTCATGGCTTACCTCAACGATTATACTCCCATGTTTGGGCGTACGGGCTACCACACGAGCGAGCGCACGCTCGTGTAGCGTCAATAGTCACATTTTCTGATTTTTACTGATTTACAATTTGGGCAATGATTACACACCTTGTAGCGAAAGAGTGCAAAAATCCACGAGCACCAAACCTTGATTGAAGGAGTGTGGTTTAGCCCACTTATCCTGCTGACAAAGATCGATTACAAGCTACCTGATGAATTTCTGCATTACAAGTGAATTCTGTTAATCACTATTTGTTCATACACATTGCATGAAACAACCGCATACTAACTTACAAAAACACAAATTTGAAGATAGGGAAATGAGGCAATCGGCCTATATCCTAAAACCCAAGTCGAAGAACTAGAGTTTAACACGTGATACTAAAAGAAACCAAGTTACCTAAATCTAGCGCAAAGAGAGATTTTTGACAACAAAAGACGAGGGTATTTGACTCTAGAAATGGAGGGAAACTTGAAGAAAGCCAAAAAAGTAGAGAGGAAGAAGAGACAAGGATATTTGATCAATGCACAAAAGAAGATGGTGACGATTCAGAACCGATTGAGAGAGAGCTAGCAAGAATTGGGCAGAGGGTCATGGAGGTATTCGGCTACACAAAACTAAGTGAAAGCGAGGGAAAAGCAATGAGAATAGTCTAGAGAAGAAAAGTAAGGGAGAAAGGGAAAGAGTAGAGGAAAAGGGGATCAACTAACAGGAGAAAAAAAAGGTTGAAATAGGAGAGCAAAATCGAGAAAAGTAGAAGAAAGTACCCGAATGGTCAAAGCAATAATTGGCCTCAACAAAAATGAAAGGAATCAAAAGGGTAACAGCTACCGAAATGGAGAGCAAAACTAGAACACAATTTTGGCACCAAAAAGTAAAAAGTCCTATGACCGGTTTTGCCAAAATGGGACTTCTACAATCAGCATACCCTTAAACACTCACCTCATTTGGCTCCTCAAATCTCTCCAACCGATCACCATCCCCATCCCAACATCCCTCGTAAAATCCCTCCATCACAATCTCCTCAACTACCCATTCAAACTCCCCTCACTCATCAGTATTTCGGTCAACTTCTACTACCCACACGGCAAGAGTTGCAAAATAAATGCTCCCTTGCACCAATCAGGACTCAAACTCAAGACCTCAGGCATCCACAACACGCCACTACCCCTTAGACCAGCAGGCTCTTTCTGTCATGAAACATCCACATTTATTTAAAATCCTACTAACTAGAGACAGGGTTTATTCAAGTAAGAAAGAAATTTTTTTCACAAGCCAGGGCTTGAACCAAAGACTACTCAGACACTCCTAAAACACATGACCACTAAAGCAGATACTCAATTGTGTCACAACCTTATGAAAATAATTATTTAATATTTGGGACGTTACATTCATAGTTTGTTTACATTCAATAAAAACAATAATCTAAGTCTTTTATCGACTTTAGGGGCAAAATAATACCTGAGGGTGAGCTAATATACTTAGTGAGTATGCAGAAGACTATCAGAGGGTGTACAAACTCAATACTGGACACTGTGTTACAACATGGGGAGTTTGATGTCGCAACATAAGGAGTAAAGTATAAGAATTCCAAGACTACCTTCGATGTCGCGACATAGCCAAGGGATGTCGCAACACACCCTTAAAACCAACCTAAGGGTGACCATACAGCCTTCGATGTCGCGACATGGGCACTAGGGTGTTCGACATTGGTCTTGTACGAGAAATACTTACGAGCTAAGGGCATTTTGGTCTGCCCAATCAAATGTTTAATATGAAAGCATCGGCTAACCTAGGGTTGAGGATGACAAGAACCCTAAATCTATAAATAGGCTCATTTAACACTTGTTAGAAATAGCTTTTGATACTTTAGAATTTTCTTTGGTAATATTAAGTTTTAGTTTTACCCTTTTTCTTAGGTTTTAGGTTATTTCTAGCTTTTATCTTTATGTTTGTTGGGAGATCTAATTTGTAAACTCGATCAACTCTTTTTGGATTTTGTACTTCAGTCAATACAATTCAGGATTCTCTTAAATCTTTTCTCTTGATTTATTATTCATATTTATCTTTCACATCAATTTTATTGTGTTTATGAAATACATAAGGAACTAATCCTCTTATGGGGGATTAGAGAGTGAAGGTATGGCTAATTAATTGTTGTGTAGGGATTTCCTAGCGGATCAGCTATTTGGGAGAGGATGAACTTAAACCATAGGCTTGACGACCCTAGAAAGTCATTTAGGTGGGAATTAACCCAAAATTGGTATGGTCTAGCCATGAATACCTTAGCCCCAAACTGGTCTGGACTATGAAGTCAAGAGATAAGTAGCTCTTATCGACTCATCAGTTTAATGGAAAATTGAGAGAACCTACTAGGATGATAACTAGTTGATTGAATAGAAACCTGAAGTGGTAGTTGGTTATGATTACTAAAGTAAGTTAATCAACCATACCTAGATCTAATTCAGTTTACATCTTTCATTTCCCAAAGTCTCATTATTTATGTTGTTTTTTATTATTAGTAAAACCCCAAAAATATCTCTTTATGTTTATTTGTAATATAATTTATTTAAAGTACTAAATAGCTCTATTTGTGTTTCGATTAGGATTAATTTAGTACTCGCCTCCCTTGGGTATCATCCTCAAAATACTCATTTTCTTCATTGTAACTATATTACAACCTGACCTGTATACTTGTAGATACCACTTATTTCATATCTTTTATGCAAGTTTCTTACTCTAGATGTTGGTACGTCCAGAGGCGGTCAAGTTGCTGCCACCGTTGTCGAGGAGACAACATGACTATATTAATTTTAATTTTTGCACATAATAGAATAATTAGAAAATATCTAACTTATAGATATGATTGTTACTTCATTTTCACTAATTATTTATATTTCATTACTAACACTTTTCTTTCCTTCACGAAATCCCAACACACGCTTTCAAAGAGGAGGAAACCTGCAGTAATAACTACTAAAATCAATTTAGTAGTATCATGAACAATTTTAATTACATGTGGTCAAATGATGAAATAGACTGTAATGATTAAATTTATGTAGACGGACTCTAAGAAGAATGGGAAATTCAAGAAAATCAAAGACTACTAATGCTAGAACTGAGCCAACTTAAGGGTGAAGTCTTAATAGTTCTACAGGACAACAATAAAGGCATCAATATAAAGGAATTTTGTAGCAGGTTCGATCAAAGTTAAAACATTAATGAAAAGAAGAACCCAATAACGATAAGCCTGGAGGAGAAATATGACCAATAATAAGTACGGAGGAGAAATAATGTTACAGGAAAGCATCCAATTTAAGATAGAGCCAATAATAGAATTTGTAATCGAAAACAGTACGTCAAGCACTAAATTCTCATTTTTACCAATATCGGGTCCACCACAACAAGAATATGATCAGCATCAAGTCATAACAGATGAGGTAAGTTATGCTATCCTATCTCAATTAGCTTGTAATTTGTCAACCTCTATGGAACCAACAGGGAATGCTTTAAGAGAGGGCAAGAATCTAAGGAGTTTCTAGTAAACATTAATATTTTATGCAAAAAAAATAAACCTTAATTAAACACTTTAATATTTTAAAGACCTTCAGATTTTTAGGTTTTTCACTAAGCTCAGTATTGTACAAATAAATAGATTTCAAGTAAACTAGAAGATATCCTTAATCATCATTGAATTCAATCTTTAATCATGCCTATTGCATGCCTTTCAATCACTCCTTCCATTAGAGTCTCATCATTTATCTCGTTCTCTTCTCTTATGAGTACCTACAAACAACTCGAGAAATGCTTCCGATTAAGGCTATTAAGGATTAAATTAAATAAAACATATCATTCCTCCCTAGCTAATACACCACTTTGGAAATTGCAACCACATTTGAACACTTATAACTCGTCATTGATTTTTATAATTAGTTCATTTCATTCAAGATCAATTGTCGATTTAGAAGTTGCCAGATATGGCCTACCCAACAGAATAGGGATTTCTCGATCTTCCTCAAAGTCAATGACTACAAAATTGATGGGGATTATATATCTCTTTACCTTGACCAATGTATCCTTAAGTACACCTTTTGGGTGCACCAAGGATCCATCGGCTAATTGTACCATTATCGATATGTTTTTTAACTTCCCGAGTTTGAGTTTCCATTAAATTGATAGGGGCATTAAATTTATACTAGCCTCTAAATAAAAAGGGATTTGCTTCAATATTGATCCCCTATCCCTATTAGAACCATAAAGCCACTCAGATCTTTTAATTTTAGGGGTATCTTTGTTATGCTTTGAGTTGAAATTTCTGGATTAGGTACCAATTTCACTACATCCTCGCTTGGCTTGTACTGCTCAGATTCCTCTTCTTTCTCCATGGGTTTGTCGACCTTTTTGGGAACCTCTTCCTCTTCATGGATGGGATTGCTCGTCGACTTCAATGCTTTGCCTAATCACAATACGATTGCCTTCACGTGCTTCTTTCCATCTCTTTGAATATTATTCTCTGCATTGCTGGGGAAACTCTGGCCATTTTATTTTTGAAACATTATCATCAATTGGTCGCAGAGGCTATCCATTCAGGATTCAAGTTGTCCACATGCCGTTTGGACTAGTTGAATGCCCGTCTTAATTGTTTGCATCTCCCCCTCCAATTGGTCGAATCTTTGACCACATACAGAATGATCATTACCCACGGTTCGTTGTTGCACTAGTGGGGTTTGATAAGGAGGATTTTGTCAAGTTTAGGCTTCATTCGCACCTCCTTGGTTACTTCCCGGATTGAGGTTTGGATGATCCCTCCAACCAAGATTATAAGTATTTGAATAGGGATCTCGACCCTTATTATTTACATAGCTCACCTCCTCCGGTTGGTTCTTATAATGTGACTCCACTCTCATTGACTTGAAAGGCATGTCAAAACGGTTAACTTCTTTAGGATTCATTGGATTTGATTGTCGCCGTTCTCTTCCTTCACAAATTTTATTGTTGGATGCTCAAATTGGTACATGAATCTCTCATTGGGCCACATGTACGAATTCATGGTCATATCCTTAATGATTTTATAGGCCCATTCGTATGTATGAAACATGAGAGATCCTCCAAATGCTGCATCTAGGTCAGATCTAATATGTCCATCAACACCATTATAAAAAATTTGTACTTGGAGCCACACTTGCAGCTCATGATGCAGACACTTTCTTAGCATTATTTTGAAACACTCTCACCCCTCGTACAGGGTCTGGCCTTTGTATTGTTTAAAGTTTGTAATTTCTCATTAGAGCTAAATGATTCGACTAATCAGGAAAAGAATTTAGAGAAATTTTTCCACTAAATCATCCTATGTAGTAATGAAACCTAGTTCTAATGAGTCCAACCAATCATCCACATTATCGCATAACGAGAATGGGAATCACCGAAGATGCACAGCATGGTCAGATACCCTGTTATACTTGAATGTGTCGCATAATTTTAGGAACTGCTTCTGTAACAGCTTGATTTTAAGCCTAATCGAAATAGTGGTTTCAAAACTAAAAATCTGAGGTCAAGAAATTATTTTACTATTATTTTATGTGCTATAGCATAATTATATGAGTGCATGAAAATTTGGACAATTCATTTTAGCGATTGGAAGCTTAATTTTGAAAAGGGACTAAATCGCATAAAGGGAAAAAGTTGTGATTTGCTAGGAAATGGCGTTAGATGGCCATGGATTATAAAGTAGGGGTATTTAATGTGAAAATAGGCCAATATTTAAGGCATATCCAGCTATTGAGACAAAGAATGTCAAAAAAATCAAGGGTTGTTTGCATTAGGTGATGTATTTGACTAAATAAATAAAATAAAGAGAAAAATATTGTCATCTTTTTACTCTTCCTTCTTCCACTGATTTTTCCTCCAAGAAATAGCCATGGGAGATTAAAACTTTTAGCCACTTATTCCTCTCTCAAGTAAGTGATTTAGATGGTTATTTTTGATGATTTTGGTATTTTTGGAACCCTTGTAGCATGAGCTATCTATTGAAGGGACTATTTTGTAAAATGGTTGAAAGCTTAGAAATTCACCATGAGAGCATTTATGATATTTTCTAAAATTTTATGGAAGAAAATGGATCTTAGTTGTTTAATAAACAACTTTTGTGAAGTGGTGTTCATGAAAAACACCTAAAAAGGACTAGTTTGTAGTAATTGTAAAATAGATA
Source organism: Gossypium hirsutum (assembly GCF_007990345.1). NCBI lineage: Eukaryota > Viridiplantae > Streptophyta > Magnoliopsida > Malvales > Malvaceae > Gossypium > Gossypium hirsutum. Next base: position 16,758,552 of record NC_053427.1, on the reverse strand, counting down.
GTAATGTTGTGAAATAATGGAAATTTTGGGTTGCTATAAGTTTAAAAAGGGTTCGTCTAGGCTCAAGACATGAAGAAATTCGATAAAAATCAATTTTTGAGCGTACGGGTAAAATGGTCATTTTGTGAAAGTCTAGAGGCAAAATGGTCATTTTGTAAAAAATGTGATGTTTTGATTGTCTAAATTTATTTAGTGATTAAATGAGTGAATTTTTATTATTTTAGATCAAGAAATACAAAATTCAAACTTAGACTGGGGAAAGGCCAAGTAAGTAGATTAAATCGACTAGTCGCCTATGTTTTGTAATCCGAGGTAAGTTGCATGTAAATATTTCAACTATATTACGCTTATGCACTAATAAATTTATATAACATGAAATGTTCAATAGTGATTGTGGAATTGCATGATGAGAATGATATAGTGAAATCTCGGTTAAACTGTAAGAATAGATTGCATATTTCGTGCCGTAATACTAGGGTTATTCGAGAGATAGTGTAAGACCATGTCTGGGACATGGCATCGGCTATGAGATGTGTCAATGTAAGACCATGTCTGAGACATGACATAGGCTTCCTACCCTACATATGAGGCTTATTGGATATCTTTTAATATTCTAATGGTTCAACAAAAAATCAAAAGTTATGTTGAGAATGATAAATGCTATGACCAGGTTGTGAGTGTATAGGTACCTAAACGATATTTATGAGGATTGAGCTCGAATTGTATTGTGTAATTTTGTATGGGTGAAAATGAGTAAGTTATGCCGGTGCATGTTTTTGAATATGTGCAAATGATGATATGTTGTGAGTAAATTATTGCATGGTAATTAGTAGTAAATTATTTATATGCAACTTATTAAGCTTTGTGCTTACTCTATTTCCTTTCGATTTTCTTATAGTGCCACCTAAATAGCTCGTGGATCAAAGAACGTCAGAGACATCGTTCACACTATCCATTGAAGCACTTGGTATAGTTAGTTTTAACATTTTGGATATGACAAGTATAGGACCTAATTATTTTGATTAAGTGTCATATTGTTTTGAAGCCAAATGTGTTGGCTTGCCTTAGAATTTGACTCATTTTGTATAAGGCCGTGAATGATGGCTAATATTGAAAGTTGATATATGATTATAAAAAGGTCTTTCATGAGTGTGAAATTGTTGGTGTGGATAAACATGTGAATTTTAGTGCCTGGATAGCAAAGTACATAAATTGGTTGCTTAAGTATAAATGAAATGTGTATAGGCCATAGTTGTGGTTGTTTGGTTGAGAAATCATATTATGTTGGACTTTGGTATGATAGATGGTGTTAGATTATGTTTCAGGGTGGCAAAAAGGCTTGGTAGATACCCTTATATCATCCACACGGGAAGACACACGGGAGTGTGTCTAAGCAGTGTGCCACACACGGTCTGCCCCATGGGTGTGTGGCTCGACTGTGTGTCCCCTGCAACTTAAAATTTCAAGTTAGTATGCATGGCAGTAAACACACGGGCAAAGACACGGCCGTGTGTCTCAGCCATGTGCCTTGGCCGTGTGCCCTTAAATGGTTGCTAACGTCAAAAATAGAATGTCCAGGTTTTTAGACACGGGCTAAGACACGAGCGTGTCATGGCCGTGTGAGAGACACGAGCAATGGACACGGGTGTGTGCCAGGCCATGTAAAAACCCCTATAGGTTCAAACTAGGAAATAAATTCGCACGGGCGTGTCCTGATATGTTTAGGCCGTGTGAGCCACACAGGCCTTCAACATGGCCATGTTAAGGAGACACACGGGTGTGTTGCCCATCCACACGGGATTGTGCCCTTGTCAGCTTGAATTTTTACAGAGTTTTCTTGAGTGCACAGATTCATCCCAAATCAAATCCAAAGTGTGCTCGGGGCCTCGTAGGCCCATAGTAGGGCCATTAAGGTATTTTTAGGAATTTCAAATTGGAACAAATTTTCATAACCAGGAGATGTATGTTTGCGTATGTTTAAGTCCGGTAACACCTCGCATCTTGTTCCGACATCGAACATGGGTAAGAAGCGTTACATTTAGTGGTATCAGAGCTATGGTTTAATCGATTCTAGAACTAACATAGCATGAGTATGAGTCTATCTATACATGCCATAGTTATATTTTGATAGCGTGACGACTCCTGACGAATATAAATCATGTTTTTATATAGTAAATAGATCCCGATGGAGCTATACTGGATGATGTAAAAAGTAATGCGCCGACTCCTACTGAAGGGACCGCAGCAGTTGAAAGTGAGCCCCTACCTCCGTATGATGGATGCTTGGTACTCAGAGTTCGTTCGCGCGAATCTGAACACTCCACCTCTCCCACCTCCTCTGATTCCTCAGTCGGCCCCTATGGCTCCTCATGGAGAAGAAATGGTTAGGAGAGAAAAACCTCCAGTGGACAGAATCTGAAAGCATGGGATTGAGAAATTTTGAGCTAGTGTTTATGATGAACCACAGAGAGCAGAGTTTTAGTTAGTAAATACCATCAGAGTGTTTGATGAGCTATCGTGCACGACGGAGGAGTGCATGAAGTGTGTAGTGTCACTCCTACGAGACTCGGCCTACTAATGGTGGAATACTCTCGTCTCAATGGTACCGGTAGAGAGTAACTTGGGAATTCTTCTAGGAAGAGTTTCGCAAAAGGTATATTAGCCAAAGGTTTATTGATCAAAAGAGGAAAGAATTCCTTACACTAAAGCAAGGCCGTATGACAGTAACAGAGTATGAGCGTGAGTTTGTGAGGCTCAACAAATATGCACGGGAGTACGTATCTACAGAAGCCACCATGTGTAAGAGGTTTGAAGATGGTTTGAACGAAGACATCCGTCTATTAGTTGGCATCTTATAGTTGAGGGAGTTTGTGGTACTTGTTGAGAGAGCTTGCAAGGACGAAGAATTGGCCAAAGAGAAGAGAAGAGTTGACATCGAGTCTCGTGACTCAAAGAAAAGACAGATGGGGAAATCACACCAGACCTTATCGAAGAGATCGAGAGAGTTTCTTGCTTGATCAAATGCGTCACTAGGATTCTCGAGCAGAAATAAGAACAAGCAACATGCAGTGTCTAAAGCTCAAACCACTTCTATTGCAAGTGTTGGTAGTGCTTGACCAAGTAGACCAAAATGTTCATAGTGCACTAGACATCATTTCGGCCAGTGCCGAGGTAATGAAAGAGGCTGTTTCAAATGTGGGTCATTAGACCATTTTATTCATAGCTGTCCTGAGATGGTCAAGAAAGATAAGGATCAAGGTGTTAGATCAGGTAACGCTCCTTCGAGGGGTAGACCACATAAGAACCCAAGAAATGGGGTTAGCAGTAGAGGAGCGCCTAGAGATGCTGCTGTAAGGTCTGAAGGCAGAACGCTTGCAGGGACTTATGCCATTCTCTCCCGTGAAGAGGCTGCGTCTCCCAATGTGATTACAGGTACCTTTTCTATCCATGATATACCTATTGTTGCTTTGATTGATCCGGGGTTTACCCATTCCTATATTTGTATGAAATTGATACCCAGTATGAATTTGCTAGTCGAGTCCACTAAAATTATGGTAAAACTGTCTAACCCATTAGGCAAGCATGTGTTAGTAGACCAAGTATGCAGAAACTGTCCCTTGACAATTAGAGGCCATTGTTTTTCGGCTAACCTTATGTTATTGTCGTTTGATGAATTCGATGTAATCGTCAGTATGGACTGGTTGACTTCTCATGGTGTCATAGTGGATTGTGGTCAGAAAGTTATTGAGTTGAAATGTGAAAGCGGGGATGTTCTTCAGTTTGAATCAGGTGAAGTGGATAGCTTGCCTGTAGTAATATCGTCTTTTGCTGCTGAAAGATATTTGAGAAAAGGGTGCAAATCTTATCTCACTTTTGTGCTCAATACTCAAGTATCTGAAGTGAAGATAGAGTCAATACCAGTGGTGTGTGAGTACCCTAATGTGTTTCCGAAAGAATTGCCCGGATTGCCTCCAACAGGGGAAGTTGAGTTTGGTATCGAGTTAGTCCCTGGTGCGGCACCTATCTCGATTGCTTCGTATAGGATGGCTCAGACGAAGTTAAAGGAGTTGAAAGTGCAGCTGCAAGTGTTGACAGATAAGGGTTATCCGAGACCGGGCTATTCTCCATAGGGTGCTTCGATACTTTTTGTGAAAAAGAAATACGGGTCAATGAGGTTATGTATAGACTACAGACAACTCAACAAGGTAACAATGAAGAACAAGTATACCTTGCCAAGGATCAACATTTGTTTTATCAATTAAAGGGAGCCACGGTGTTTTCTAAGATAGACTTGAGATCCTACTATTACTAGCTAAGAGTTAAGGAGCAAGATTGTAACACCCCTATCTCGTATCCGTCGCCAGAATGGGGTTATAAGGCATTACCGATCATAATACAATTCAGAAAGACTTTCATTACAAAGTTAATCATCTAATAAAATTTTTAAACCAAACTAACATGTTTCCGTTATACCATTTATCTAATTATTCGAATTTCTGTTAACTTAATACAAACAAATAATCAAAGAAATCAAATGCTTAACTTATAACCCAATATACTTCATTTCATATTCAAATAATATATGTAAACTTAACATTTAAAGTATTTGAATGACTTATATATGAAATAATCTATCAACTTACAATTTATATACACCTACTGTAACGCCCTGAATTTGGGCCTAGAAGGAATAAGCCTTGAGCATGGGAACAGCTGACATAAAGGCATGATAGCTTTAGTGGTTAAGTGTCCTGAGAAATGTTGGAGAAGTCTTAGGTTCAAACCTGGGCTTTAGCAAAAAATTTAATTTTGAGTGAATGGGGCCCTTAGTTCTAGATAGTAGGCTTCTTATATTAAATTAGGTGATATATGATACAAAAAGAGTTGTGGTGTAGTGGTTGTGGAGTGTTGTGCTTTTAATAAGTTTGGGGGTTCGAGTCACTCTTTGCATAAAAAAAGTATTTATTTTATTTCTTTGTTGCATAAGAAGTGGAGTCTGACTAGAACTCTGCAGGATTGGAATTTAAATGGGTCATGGAGAAAATCAAGAAGGATTTCGTGGAGAGAATTGTGGAGGGATAAAGGGAGAGATATTTGGAAAAAAAATAAGGAGTTGAGTGAAAAGGGGAGTGTGTGCCCAATTTGGTTTCTAGCTTTGAGAAAATTCGGCTTTGGGAAAACTATAGGGGTTGTGCATGTTTTGGGGTTGTAGGTTTTTCTCTTCAATTTCAGTTTTGTTAACACCCTTGGTTGTCTTCTGCTAATATACCGATTACTGCTGGGGACCTTGGTTTTCAGCTTCTGCCTTGCTTTATTTTTCTTCTTTTAGCCGAATATACTATTTTATTTCAGTATCATTTATTCCTTCATTTCTCGTTTCTCTTCTTGGTGAGGTAGCTGAACACCCTGATCTTTTCTTTCCTTTCCAGTCGCTTCTCTTATCATCTCCTCTCCCACCATATTATTTCATTCTTCTTCACGATTTTTCAGCCGATTGTTCACTCCCCATTATTCTCTTCCCTATTTTCTTCCTTTTTGATTTGGAATACCGATGGTACTCGGCCTTCTTTTCTCTCCCTATTCTTGATCGATTGCTTCCATGATGGTACTCGGCCTTCTTTTCTCTCCCTATTCTTGATCGATTGCTTCCATACATTGCTATTGGTTTATTAATTCATTTTTGGTGAGAGTTCCTGACTAGAACGATAAGTGTTCATATTGGCTCTTCTCAATCAATCTGTTCTTTCTCATCCTCTTTCCTTAAACCGAATGCCTCCTTTCTATTCATGATTGCCAAATGATGATCTTTTCCCCAAGATATGTGGCTCATCTGTGATCAATCCTATCTAATAGGATCTGTTGTTATGCAGCTAATCAACAAGGAGTGTTCGTTTGGTTCTAGCCAACGATCTTATGATAATAGGCTGTATTACTATCAATCAAGGTTAGTAGTAATTGAAAGTATGGGGATTTATTGTTGTGAACCATAATGATTGGAAGGCTAACAGTATGTTTTATTGGAATATAAGCTTTGGGCTCGTGAGCGGTTCACTCGATTTTGCAAACATGTGTGTATTCACACACTGAATAGACTGAAGAATGGCAAAAGCAGAAAAGCCAAAAAGCCAGAAGAATGGCCTTTTCTCCACATGGGTGTGCGGAAGCACATGTGGCAAACCAAGCCCACGAAACATGGGTGTTCAACTGTAGAGGCTACCATGAGCATTTTCATGGGTTTGGGCTGTTCTAGGCCACCATGAGCCAAAATGGGCCTTGTGGGCTTCACACGGATAAATTCCACTATATATGGTAAATACCGGACTGCACTGTGTAGTTAGAATGGCCGTGGTAATATTTTTGGGCTTGATGGGCCACACGGGCATGTGGGCTTGGGCCTATTTACACTGTTAGGACCGTCAAGGTTACACGAGTCGATCGAGGCGATAGTAGACCTTCTGATGGGTCGATAAGAGTACCTAGACCCTAAGACTTGTAAAATGACCAGAATACCCCTATAGGGTAAAATGACTATTTTACTCCTCGAGGGTAAATGACTAATTTGTGCTATGATTTGACTGTACTGAGCATGACAATTTGCATACTTGTCTGATTTATGACATGACATTCTGCATAGGGTTGGGATACTGTTAAGGAGGAAGTGTATTATATTGGTGGCTTTGCCACATATACTGCTGGTGGCTTTGCCACAAATACTGATACTGGCAGCTTTGCTACGATACTGTTTCTGGCAGCCTTGCTGGGATATTGGTGTGTTGGCTAGGTGGGTTGACTTTTTCCCCACATGGTGTGTTGGTGGTACGGAGTGGTGTGTTGGCTAGTTTGGGATGGGTTGCATTATTTTACTGTATTGATACTGTATTGGGCTAAGGCCCACTCTATACTGTTTCTGAATAGGGCTCAGGCCCAGACTGTCACTGAATGTTGTATGTCGATCTAATGATAGGGAATTACACACTAAGTTTTCATAAACTCACCCTTTTTTTTTACTGCGCAAGTAATCCCCAACGTTAGGCGGATCAAAGCTGCGTGGGACTCAGAGATGGCCACATTACTGCTCTTGTTTTCTTTTATTTTGGCGTTTATTTGCTATTAGATTTCGTTTTGGGCTTTGAATTATGTAATAAGGCCTCTCTAATTTTTCAGCTTTTGATTTGGGATATTTGCTTATCATGATTTATATCTGTTAAAAGTAGAACACGGTTTCCAAAACGATAGCTGTTTTCAAAACACTATGTTTTCGCAACACTTTTGAAATGCTTCCACAATAAATAGAGTTTTAAAAATAATGAAAATTTAAAATAAATAACGAATAGCTAGAATGATTTGAGTTCTAACAAAAAGGCTTTAAATTTCCAAACGGGTTTTCATCAGCAAGAGCTAGTTTTCGAAAAGCACTCCAATATGACACCACTAGATTCAGCCATAATGTCTAGGCCGGGTTTGGGGTGTTACACCTACTTTAATTAGTAAAAACATACATCATTTTGTCTATTTCATAAGTTCATTACTAAACATTGCACATATATATGTCTAAGCATATTTGTATATATATTACTATAACCAAACCAATAAGTTACTCACAAACCAATTAAACATGATCATATCATTTTAACCAAACCGAACATATATGCATCATATAGAACTCATTACCTTTTTTTTTACCAATACAAAATTCACTATAAATTTGGTCATTTATTTCATTGCATTAACCAAATATAACCATGCTCGATAATCATGTTATGTTCAAAGTTACATTTTCTTCATTATCACTTCATATACATATATATATCATATCAATCCATCTAAATAAATAAGTCATAAAAACACATCAAATTATTTAATAACATAATCGAATTTACATTAACTAACATAATTTCTTTGTCGATTTATGAAACAAACATATCAAATACATATATTCTTTATATTGAGCTTATTAACCTAATCTATTTATAATGCAATTCATATCTTCTCAATACATCAATATAAAACCACAACCAAAATACTTTTTGTCTCTATATAATCATCATTCAACTCACTACCAAAACATATGACCAATCACCTCAATATATATATACTTTGAATTTATGTAATTGTCAAACTAATGCATCATATGTTAGAATGTAAATATATATACAAATGTCGAACTATTAATCAAATATTTTCATTATCTTATTTCAACATTTATTCAAATATACTTGTTAACTAATTTTAAATCATTACTAACATATATAAAACATAATTCATAATGTTATATATAATAGCCCATTCACTCATTCCACATCCAAAATCATCAACCAACTTCTAAGCACAAGACACATATCACAAATACCATTCATCCATGGCACATAACAATACAACAAAAAATGAACCTAAACCATAATCAAACAAAACCGAATTTAAGCATAGAAGTTAAGCCATTTCGCATGGCTTAAATTATACAAAAAATAAAATCCAACATCTCAAACTATAATCTAGCCTATACATGCCATAAGTTCAAAAATTCAACTTATAAAATACCGAAGACAGTTGATAGTGTGATAGATTTTGACGATGATCCACGAGCTCGTAACTTGACTCCAAAATCTATAAAACAATGCAAACAAACACATATTGTAAGCTATCATAGCTTAGAAAGTCATAAGCAAATAAATAACTCAATGTAAACATCAACTCAACTTAACCAAACTAATCTATGCTATCATATTCACATTTATTTTCAAGATCATAATTTCATATATAACATATACTTCCATACACAATTTCACAATGGCCGAATATACATAATATTATATACACATATTGAAGAATAATTTCAAAAACATTCACATTATCTATTAAAAAGGCCAAATACACTTTCCATATTCATATACATTCTTCTTTTACATCATACATGATTTGCAACAAATATCAAGTAACTTACCTTATTTCAAGTATGAAATAAGCTAACTCATACCTGGTCATTTTAGCTCGTTTTACACATTCAATCACAACTTATCATTTCCCGATGAACCATTCGGAATTGGATAGGACACTCAGATAATCACATATATAGTACAATGCCAATGTCCCAGACGTGGTCTTACATGTAATCACATATCAATGCCACTTCCCATACAGGGTCTTACTCGCACACATATATTGGAGTCACATATCGATGCCAACGTATAAAACGTGGTCTTACTCGCACACATATACCGGAGTCACGTATAGATGCCAACATATTAAACGTGGTCTTACTCGCACAAATATATCGATGCCATGGTCTTACTCGCACATCACATATCGGAATCCTATGTCATGACATATGTATCTTAACTATTCCTAAGGTTCATATGTATCCTCGCATCTTTTTCCAGCGTCGAACCCGGGTAAGGGGTGTTACAGCTTCAAATTATAATTCGGGTCTTCCACCATGTTTCCTTTGAACTACAGTGTGTTTTTGTAACACCCCGTACCCGAGACCGTTGCCGGAGTTGAACACGAGGTGCTAACCGACTTAATTCATTTACTTTCACAGTCCATTTTAAAATTTTCCAGGCAGTTGGCTAACTGCGTCACTGTCACCTTAAAAATCATATCTTGAGTTCCAAAACTCGAAAATCAGTTTCGTAATTTTTCCCTGAAAATAGACTCATATTTCCATCTAAAGATTTTTTTCTAAAATTTTTGGTCGGGCCAATTAGTACAGTTTATTAGTTAACGTCTCCCCTGTTACAGGGTACGACTACACTGACCTTCATGCATTACGACTTGGATATCTCCCTGTACAGGGCTTCAATACTGATGCCATTTGTTTCTATAGAAACTAGACTCAAAAATGAATCTATAAATATATGGCATGACTTCTAAATGTCTCTGGTTAATTTATAATGAATTTCCAAAGTCAGATCAGGGGATCCAGAAACCGTTCTGGCCCTGTCTCACGAAAACTTTAACATCTCATAATATACTATTCATATGAACGTTTCGTTACTATCTTATGAAAATAGATTCATTAAGGTTCGATTACATAATTTATTCACTATTTAATTCCATTCCTACTATTTTTAGTGATTTTTCACATCCACATCACTGCTGCAGCCAGCATCTATTTTTAAGGTAAACTTTACCTATTTCATGATCCTCCATGGATCAACTAGAGTTTGTCATACATATACCAAAAGTGATCATGAATAACCATTCCCATGACTAACCGTTACCAACATTTCCATACCTCTCGACGGACAACATACAAAACGATTATAATGCTATGATCAAAGTATATTTAAGCCATTTCCGCATGGCTATCCAAATTTACACAAAACCGAAAGGTACATGACCAACAACAAAAGGGTAGTCCTATACATGCCATTTCAAAGTTCAACCAAAATATACCAAAAGGAGCTTTGATAGTGTGGGCGACTTCGACTTCAAAAATCCCGAGTCCGATAGCTGAAGGACCAAAATCTATAAAACAGAGAATTAAATAAACGGAGTAAGCATTAGATGCTTAGTAAGTTTTGAGCAAAGAATTTAAGCACAACCGAAGTATAGCATTCATATAACTAAACGGATAATTCCATATATTTACATATTCTCAAATCATTCCTACTTCACATTCCAACCCCTATATTCATACATAAGGGATCATCTTAGCCAAATACCGGAAGCTCATTACTCGACTGAGCGAATATTATTCGAAGGGAATCAACTATTCCAATGCACATACGAAACATACCTCATTGTTGGGATTTTACAAGCGTATTAACTGAAATTTTTACAGCAAGATCGCTCATTCCCAAATCACATACCTTCGGAATTTAACCGGATATAGCTACTCGTTCAAATGCCTTCGGGACATAGCCCGGTTATAGCAACTCGCACAAATGCCTTCGGGACTTAACCCGGATTTAGTAACTCGCACCAATGCCTTCGGGCTTAGCCCGGAATTAGTAACTCGCACAAATGCCTTCGGATCTTAGTCCGGATATAGTCACTTAGCACAAAGCCTTCGGGACTTAGCCTGGACATCATTCGAATAACCATGCACATTTATCAATAAATCATGACACATCCGTATTTCATTTTCATTACCAAAGCTCAAACACAAGACACTTATCACACTTGCAATTTCGGCTCAATAGCCACATACAAAGAGCATGATTTTGATTTGCTTAAGACATGATCTAATCAAATCATAATCTAAGTTCCATTACTCGAAAACTTACCTTGGATGTGGTCGAACGATTTCGGCGGCTATTCGATAACTTTTTCCTTTCCCTTATCCAACTGTGGTCCTCTAAGCTCTTGAGCTAATTCAAACAAATTTAACTTATTAAAGTCTCATTATGCTAGCTTATGGCCGAATATGACAAGGAGTTTAATAGTGACACCCAGTGTCTCATCGACTCGAGGTCGAAGTATCCCTGAACACTTCCAATCCTATGGCATGCCAACTATATCCGACTCAGCCTGACTAGTTAATAGGGTATTCAATTCACTTTCTCAATCCTATATCACTTTCAATTCACAATTCAAATCACCAATCATTTTTCAATCAATACGCTTTTCAAATAATTACATATTCCATAATTCACTTATTCAATTCAATTTGATTCAATTTGCATCACTTTCATTTTCACTCAATATTCATATCAATTTCACATACTTACCTCAAGTCTTACTTACCATACATAACAATAAAAAAATTCAGCAATCAATAATAATTAAAATTCGAATTATAGTAATACACACCGTAATTCTCCCGTTTTAGTCCTTGATGACTTTCTCCTTTCCTTTCGATGCTGATGCTTCAGGTTCTTTGTTGGCTACGAAAATAATAATTTATAATCATTAATACAAAATGATTCAATTTAATTCATGAGCCTAAACATGCAAATTTAACCATTTTTAATGTATATATATAATTTCACCATTAAGCTGTCTACTTAAGTCATTGTTACTAAATTATTTATATCTTGAGCTACGAAACTCCAAATTAATATCTGTAAATTTTACTTAAAACTAGACTCATATATCTTATAACCATAAAATTTCCAGAATTTTTGGTCTAGCCATTTAATACAGTTTATTCGTTAAATACTCCCCTGTTATTTCATTTGACAGTTCTGACCTCTCTCTACTAAAAATAAATTATCTCATTGTACAGAACTCGAATAAGGTTCTTGTTTATTTATTTTGAAACTAGATTCATTAAGGAGTTCACATATATAAATTACACTCCATAATAATTTTTGTACAATTTTTAATGATTTTCCAAAGTTAAAACAGGGCATCTCGAAATCACCCCGAACCAGTATTACAAAATTTCAAATATCTCTTGATTCATTAATTAATTGCTTACAATGTTTCTACTATAAGAAACTAGACTCAATAAGCTTTAATGCCATATTTTTTTCATTCTCTAGTTCAATTTATAAAATTTTTAGTGAATTTTTAAAGTCAAACCATTGCTACTTCCCAAAACTGTTTTGATGTAAAATGTTAATAACCAAATTTATAACACCAATTCACACCTTATTCCTATTCAAATTTCATTTAAACTCAAATTTAACTATTAAATTTTCAAAATATTTTCTTAATTCCGAATTTTCCTCAATTTAGTCCCTAAAACACAAAACTTATAGCTTACTTTGCAATTCAATCCTTATATCTATTCTAACTTGAATTTCATTCAATTAAACCCCTATTTCATCATTTTATTCAACATGAACTTTGTTTAAAAACCTAAGAACTTCCAAACTAACAACTTAATTTCATCAAAAACTTGTTTTAAGACATCTAAAATATCAAAATTATGATAAAAGAACTTGATTGAGCTTACCAATTAACTCCAAGCTTCATAAACCTTATTTCCCCTTTTCTTTCTTCTTTCCTTTCTTTCTCCCCTGTTCTTCTCTGTTTCGTTTGCTTTCATTCTGTTTCTTTTAACTTATTTGTTTCTTTTATATATAATAATAATATAATATAATATGATATACTTAATTATTAAATAAATATATATTTTTTTAATCAATAAAATCTTTGATATTTTCCACGTTAAACCGCCTCAGCTATAGGAAATGGTTTAATTTCCTCTTAAGTCCTTCTAATTTTTCTTTAATCTATAATTAAACTTTTACCCTTATTCAATTTAATCTTTTTTACTAATTACTCTAAATTAAGCTAAATTTACTTAATTAAAACCTAATTAAACACACTACTAGACTCATAAATATTTTTAATAATTATTTTCAAACTCATTTCACTAAGACGGAGGCCCGATAACACACTTTTCTGGTGCCCACGGATTTTGGGCTGTTACATTTCCTCCCCCCTTAAAAAAATTTCGTCCTCGAAATTTTACCTGAAAATAAGTGAGGATACTGCGATCTCATAGTTTCCTCTGGCTCCCACGTTGCTTCTTCTACACTATGGCTTCTCCACAGTACTTTTACCAGAGGGACTCGTTTGTTTCTTAATTCTTTCACTTCTCAAGCTAGTATTTGAACTGGTTCCTCTTCATATGACAGATCTGGTCTAATATCAATGTTTTCAGTAGAGATAATATGAGATGGATCCGATCGATTCCTTCGTAACATGGAAACATGAAAAACATCATGAATTTGTTGTAATTCCGGAGGTAAAGCTAATCGGTAAGCAACTGGTCCAAATCTCTCTATAACTTCATATGGTCCGATAAACCGAGGACTTAACTTTCCTTTTCGACCAAATCTTAATACTTTTTTCCAAGGAGAAACTTTGAGAAACACTTTATCTCCAACTGAATATTCAATGTCCCGACGTTTCAGATCAGCATAAGATTTTTGTCTGTCAAAAGCTGCTTTTAATCTCTGTTGAATCTTCTTGACTGTTTCTTATGGATTTATTAGACCAAGCATTTCATCCTGGGGTGCTCCAGTGTTGTTTGTTAAAAAGAAAGATGGTTCTATGCGGTTATGCATTGATTATCGACAGTTGAATAAAGTGACGATCAAGAACCGGTATCCGTTGCCTCGTATAGATGATTTGTTTGATCAGCTTAAGGGAGCTTCGGTATTTTCAAAAATTGATTTGAGATCCGGGTATTATCAGCTAAAGGTAAAAGAAAGTGATGTACCGAATACAGCTTTCCGTACGAGGTATGGCCATTATGAGTTTTTGGTAATGCCATTTGGGTTAACAAATGCCCCAGCTGCTTTTATGGATCTCATGAATCGTATCTTTCAGCCATATTTAGATCAATTTGTGGTGGTTTTTATTGATGATATATTGGTTTATTCAAAGTCAGAGTCAGAACATGATCAGCATCTTTGAATAGTTCTACAAATTTTACGAGAAAAATAGCTATATGGAAAGCTCAGTAAATGCGAGTTCTGGTTATCAGAAGTGGTATTTCTGGGACATGTAGTATCTGCAGATGGAATCCGAGTTGATCCGAAAAAGATTGAAGCAATTGTTCAATGGAATGCACCGAGAAATGTATCTGAAGTACGTAGTTTTCTTGGTTTAGCTGGGTATTACAGAAGATTTGTAAATGGATTTTCAAAGATAGCTTTGCCGATGACCAAGTTGCTGCAGAAGAATATTCCTTTTATTTGGGATGATCAGTGTCAGAAAAGTTTTGAAACATTGAAGCGAATGTTAACCAAGGCACCAATTTTGACATTGCCAGAATCGGGTAAAGATTTTGTAGTGTATAGTGATGCTTCTTTGAATGGTTTGGGTTGTGTATTGATGCAGGATGGGAAGGTAATAGCCTATGCATCTCGTCAATTGAAACCACATGAAAGGAATTATCCCACTCATGGTCTTGAGTTAGCAGCTGTGATTTTTGCATTGAAGATTTAGAGACATTATCTTTATGGTGAAAAATGCTACATCTATACTGATCATAAGAGTTTGAAGTATCTTCTTTCTCAGAAGGAATTGACTTTGAGACAAAGGCGTTGAATCGAGCTTCTAAAAGATTATGATTGTGTTATAGACTATCATCCGGGAAAAGCTAATGTTGTAGCTGATGCATTAAGCAGAAAAGCTGTAATTGAATTAAGAGCAATGTTTGCACGGCTTAGTATCAGTGAGGATGGGAGTCTTTTGGCCGAATTGAGAGTAAAACCGGTAATGTTTGATCAGATTAGATCAGCTCAGTTGGAGGATAACAAATTATTGAAGAAAAGAGAGATGGTACAGAATGGCACAGCAGAAAATTTTAGTATTGATTATTGTGGATGCTTGAGGTTTCAAAATCGGATTTGTATTCCAAATACTTCTGAGCTTAAAAAGTTGATTCTACGAGAAGCTCATGATAGTTCATTTGCTATGCACCCTGGAGGCACAAAAATGTATTGAGATTTAAGAGAATTATACTGGTGGCCAGGGATGAAAAGAGACATAGTAGAATTTGTAAGTAAATGTTTGACTTGTCAACGGGTAAAGGCAGAACATCAGGTTCCTACTGGATTGCTTCAGCCTATTAATATTCCTGAATGGAAATGGGATCGTATCATGATGGATTTTATTACGGGATTACCGTTGTCAGAAGCAAAAAGAATGCTATTTGGGTGATAGTTGATAGACTTACCAAGTCAGCACATTTTATAGCAGTCAGGACTGATTGGTCGTTGCAGAAGCTTGCAGACGTGTATATTCGAGAAATTGTTAGACTACATGGCATTCCGATATCAATAATTTCAGATCGAGATCCTCAGTTCACATCGAGATTTTGGAGACAGTTACATGAGTCGTTGGGTACTAGACTTAGTTTCAGTACAGCTTCTCATCCCCAAACTGACGGACAGTCCGAACTGGTAATTCAGGTACTAGAAGATATGCTTCGAGCTTGTATTATTGAGTTTGAAGCAGGTTGGGAGCGATATTTGCCACTAGCTGAGTTTGTCTATAATAATAGTTTCCAATCTAGTATTTCAACATATTAGCTAATATTCCCCTTAGCCGAATTTTCTAAGTCAAGATAAAAGCATCAATATGCTTGCCTCTAACCGAACACATACAACACAAATCTATTTCATGTGGCCGAATATACATGTCTAGGTTGAGGCCGATTATATGCTTAATACTTCCTACAAATATGGTTGCTTGTATTGACTACATACCATTTTGTTTCAAATTCAAAACTCGGCTAATACACATATACACACTAGTAAATCAAACATTAACATTTGCTCTTCACCTTACTACCATTTCTCATCCAAATAACGTGAATAACAACCATATTTCTCCTCTACTTTCTACTATGGCCGAATGCATCACAACACCATACCATTTCAATTTTGGTCATGGTTAAACAAAGAACTTAATGTCTCACTCAAAAATGCTAAAAAGAAGATTCAAGAGTCATCAATCCACCATCACATGCATCATTACAAAGCTTCATTTTTAGCATGTAAATGACATCAACACCAATCCACTTTAGCCGAATACCATCTCCATGACATAGCAAAGATTTGAACCATGGGCTAGCTAGAACTCAAGCTAACAACTAAAACATGCATGAATCTCATGGCACAACATCAAACATACCTTAGCCTAGTTACATGCATGGCCGAACCTCTTCAACCTTTCTTCTTCCTTTCTCCTTAAAATTTTCGGCCAAAGATGTTCAAGGATGAACACTTTTTTTTTGTTTTCTTTTCTTCAACTCACGGCAATGGGGGGGGAAACAATCACACAAATTCTTTCTTTTTTTTTTCTCATCCTACTAACACTAATACTTTATTGCCCATGCTCTTTATTTTATTATTCCTTACATAATGCATTAACCCAACATGTTTATGACATGTTTTTAGCCATAACATTTTGTCCACCCATGGTCATTGCCGGCCACTACTAATTAGGGGGAAATTGACATGCAAGTCCTCCCTTTTGATTACATGCACTATTAGATCCTTGTAGATTAGCCTATCACATTTCAAAAGTGTCACACAAGTCCTATGTACTACATTCACATACAATTAACTAAATCCAAGCTTAAAATTTTCGCACATTCATATTCACATATTTTAGACCATAAATATCACATTTAAATAATTTGGTGACTCGGTTTAGCGGTCCCGAAACCGCTTTCCGACTAGGGTCACTATAGGGCTGTCACAACTCTCCCCCACTTAAGAAATTTTCGTCCCCAAAAATCTTACCGGTAAATAGGTTTGGGTATCGTTCTTTCATGGCATTCTCAGTTTCCCAAGTAGCTTCTTCGATCCCGTGTTTGAGCCATAACACTTTCACTAACGGAACCCTTTTGTTTCGCAACTCTTTCACTTCACGAGCTAGGATACGAATCGGTTCTTCTTCATAATTCATATCGGCTTGAATTTCGACCTCGGAGGGGTTTATTACGTGCGAAGGATCGGATCTATAACGTCGAAGCATTGAAACATGAAAAACGTTGTGGATCCTTTCGAGTTCAGGGGGTAAAAGCAACCTATATGCAACTGGACCAACTCGTTCAGAGATTTCGTACGGCCCAATGAATCTCGGGCTCAACTTGCCCTTACGGCCAAATCTGAGTATCTTTTTCCAATGTGAGACCTTAAGAAACACATTATCTCCCACCTGATACTTAATATCTATTCGTTTTAAATCCGCGTACGACTTCTGACGATCTGATGCTGCCTTCAGACTTTCACGAATTATTTTTACATTCTATTCAGCATCTTTAATCAAATCCACTCCGAAAATTTTGCTTTCACCGAGCTCGGTCCAAAACAATGGTGTACGGCATTTACGCCCGTACAAGGCCTCGTAAGGTGCCATCTTAATACTTGATTGAAAACTATTGTTGTAAGCGAATTCAATCAAAGGTAAATACCGCTCCCACGAACCACTGAACTCGAGGATGCAACATCTCAACATATCCTCAAGTATCTGAATTATCCGCTCGGATTGACCATCGGTTTGTGGATGAAAAGCGGTGCTAAAATGCCACTTGGAACCCAAAGCTTTTTGCAATTTCTTCCAAAATCGCGAGGTGAATCTCGGATCTCTATCCGACACAATAGAAATCGGTACCCCATGTAATCTCACAATCTGAGAAACATACAATTCAGCTAGTTTATCCAATGAAAAATCCGTACGTACGGGGATAAAGTGAGCCGACTTAGTCAGTCTATCAACAATGACCCAAATCGCATCTTTCTTACTTGCCGACATTGGCAACCCAGATACAAAATCCATCGTGACTCGTTCCCATTTCCATTCAGGTATCATGATCGGCTGAAGCAAACCAGTAGGCACTTGATGTTCCGCCTTCACTTGCTGACATACTAAGCACTTCGAGACAAAATTGGAAATGTCTCGTTTCATACCATGCCACCAAAACTGACGTCTTAGGTCGTTGTACATTTTCGTACTCCCCGGGTGAATTGACATTTGGCTACAATGAGCTTCGTTCAGAATCATCGAAATAAGTTTTGAATTCCTTGGAACACACAAACGACTTCTGAACCTCAAACAATCATCGTCATCAATTCGAAACTCTGATTCCATGTTCGAAACACCTTCAGCCCGTTTTGCAACCAATTCATCGTCGACTTTCTGAGCTTCACGAATTTGATGAATCAATAATGGCTTGGCCTTTAATTCAGCTACTAACACATTGTCAGGTAAAATAGACAAGTGTACATTCATCGCTCGTAAAGCAAACAGTGATTTTCGGCTTAAGGCGTCCGCAACCACGTTAGTCTTTCCCAGGTGATAATCAATGACAAGCTCATAATCTTTCAACAACTCAAGCCAACGCCTTTGTCGCAGATTCAAGTCTCTTTGAGTCATCAAATATTTGAGACTTTTGTGATCCGAAAATACATGGCACTTCTCACCAAATAAGTAATGTCGCCATATTTTCAGGGCGAATACGATGGCAGCTAATTCGAGATCATGGGTCGGATAATTTTTCTCATGTGGCTTTAATTGTCTCGAGGCATAGGCCACAACTCGACCTTCTTGCATCAATACGCAACCTAACCCAAGTAGGGAGGCGTCACTATAGATGACAAACTCTTTGCCTGATTCGGGCTGCACTAAAATTGGAGCTTCAGTCAAATAAGTTTTCAGTTGATCAAAACTTTTCTGACATTTTTCCGTCCATTCGAACTTAACATCTTTTTGAAGTAGCTTCGTCATGGGTGTGGCTATCATCGAGAAACCTTTTACAAACCGTCGGTAGTAACCGGCAAGTCCCAAAAAGCTCTGAACCTCAGTAATATTTCTTGGAGGCTTCCAGTTAAGTATGGCTGAAATTTTGCTCGGGTCAACTCGAATACCTGATGCGGATACCACATGACCCAAGAAGCTAACCTCTCTTAACTAGAACTCACACTTACTGAACTTAGCATATAATTGCTTATCCCGAAAAATTTGCAATACTAATCCCAGGTGTTCAGCATGATCGGTTTCATTTCTCGAATAGACCAAAATATCATCGATAAACACAACTACAAACCGATCCAAATACGATCTAAAGATCCGATTCATCAAATCCATAAATACCGCAGGGGCATTAGTGAGCCCAAACGGCATCACTAAGAATTCGTAGTGACCGTATCTCGTTCTGAAAGCAGTTTTGGGTATATCCGAATCTCGAATTCGCAACTGGTAATAACCCGATCTCAAATCTATCTTTGAAAACACTGAGGCTCCCTTTAGTTGATCAAACAAATCATCAATACGCGGTAACGGATATTTATTCTTTATCGTCACTTTATTCAGCTGACGATAGTCAATGCACAACCTCATGGTTCCGTCCTTTTTCACAAACAATACTGGTGCACCCCAAGGTGAGAAACTTGGTCGAGCGAAACCTCTATCCGTCAATTCTTGCAACTGAGCTTTCAACTCTTTTAACTCGGTTGGTGCCATACGATACAGAGCTATCGAAATCGGCGTAGCCCCAGGTACAAGCTCAATACCAAACTCTACCTCCCGAACAGGTGGTAAACCCGATAATTCTTCAGGAAAAACATTCTGGTATTCACAAACCACCGGAACAGATTCGGGTTTCTTTTCTAACTCTTTGTCATCAAGTACATACGCAAGGTATGCTTCGCACCCCTTTCTTACATATTTCTGGGCCAACATTGCTAATATTACAGCTGACAACCCCTTTAAGCCCGTAGACTCAACTCGGATTATCTCGTTATTTGCGCACCTCAAATCAATAGTCTTGTTTTTGCAATTCACAACAGCATCATGCACGGTCAACCAATCCAAACCAAGAATAACATCAAATTCATCAAACAGCAAAAGCATCAAGTCCGCTGGAAAACAGGAACCTCGAATTACTAGGGGGCATTTCTTACACACTTTGTCGACAAGCACGTAACGACCCAAGGGATTTGACACCCGAATTACGAACTCAGTAGACTCAATAGGTAAAGTCTTACTGGATGCTAAGGTTTCGCATATATAAGAATAAGTAGAACCAGGGTCAATCAAAGCAATCACATTAGTATCAAAGAGAGTAAAAGTACCAGTAATAACATCTGGCGAGGAAGCATCCTCGCGTGCGCGCATAGCATAAGCCCTAGCAGGAGCACGAGCCTCAGATCTGGTCGTAGCATCTCTAGATCCTCTCTGACCACCACTAGCATTTCCCATGTTTCTAGATGGTCTACCTCGAGCAGAGGTAGCACTCAGTTTCCCACTCTGATTTACATTCTGTTCAGACAATCTCGGGCAATCTTTGATAAAGTGGTCAACTGACCCGCACTTGTAACAGGAGTGGTCATGGAATCTACAACTTCCAGAATGCCATTTGCCACAATACTGGCAATCCGTTCTGTCTCGACGATCATTTCCAACACTGGCGATCGAAGTGACTCGTGTGCTCACAGGGGGCCGATCGCGATCTCGTCTAGAAAAGCCCGAAGTGTCTCTAGACCGGCCTAAGCCATCTCTAAATTTCTTCGATGACTGTGGGAAGGGCTTCCCTGAAGACCTCTTACGAAACTCCTTTGCTCCCACCTTAGCTTTTCTTTTCTCCATACTGAGCTCTTCGGCTTTGCAAGCTCGCTCGCCAAGTGCCACAAATTCTCGGATTTCCAAAATGCCAACATACAGCTTTATATCATCATTCAGCCCATCCTCGAAACGTTTACACATCACGGCTTCTGAAGAAATGCATTCTTGCACGTACCGGCTAAGCCTTACAAGTTTTCGTTCATAGTCGGTAACCGACATGGAACCTTGTTTGAGTTCAAGAAATTCCTTCCGTTTTTGGTCAATGAATCTCTGACTGATATACTTCTTTCGAAACTCGGTTTGGAAGAACTCCCAAGTTACTTACTCTCTGGGCATGACAGAAGTCAACGTGTTCCACCAATAGTAGGCAGAATCACGTAGTAAGGAGATGGTACACTTTAGGCACTCATCGGGTGTGCAAGATAGCTCATCGAGTACCCGGATAGTGTTGTCCAACCAAAATTCCGCTTGCTCGGCATCATCGATCTTTAAATTCAGTAGCCCCGTGTTTTCAGATTCTGTCAACTGAGGGCTTATTTGACCTTATTTGGTCAGTTACCAGAGGTATGGTAGGTGCGGGGGTGGTATTTGTCGGGAATGGAGGTTGTGGAACAGTCGTATTAGTTCGAATGTATTGGTTGAACCAATCATTCATCACGCTATAGAAAGCTTGTCTAGCTTCATCATTCGGATTACTAGCAATAGGTTGAGAGTCCGCCGGAGCGGTCCCTTGTGCGGGAGCAGGTGCTACACTCTCAAGATCATCAGCTACCGCTCGGTCGGGATTGGGATCCATTACTATAAACACATTTGCAAATGTCAGAAATCACCACACTATCAAATAATCACATGAGAATGGCATGTATAGCTAGACCCAAATGTATTACGGTAGTCCTAGAATCGACTAAACCGTAGCTCTGATACCAATTTAATTGTAACACCCCATACCCGAGACCGTTGCTGGAGTCGAACACGAGGTGCTAACCAACTTAATTCATTTACTTTCACAGTCCATTTTAAAATTTTCCAGGCAGTTGGCTAACTGCGTCACTGTCACCTTAAAAATCATATCTTGAGTTCCAAAACTCGAAAATCAGTTTCGTAATTTTTCACTGAAACTAGACTCATATTTTCATCTACAGATTTTTTTCTAGAATTGTTGGTCAGGCCAATTAGTACAGTTTATTAGTTAAAGTCTCCCCTGTTACAGGGTGCGACTACACTGACCTTCATGCATTACGACTTGGATATCTCCCTGTACAGGGCTTCAATACTGATGCCGTTTGTTTCTATAGAAACTAGACTCAAAAAGGAATCTATAAATATATGGCATGACTTCTAAATGTCTCTGGTTAATTTATAATGAATTTCCAAAGTCAGATCAGGGGATCCAGAAACTGTTCTGGCCCTGTCTCACGAAAACTTTAACATCATATAATATACTATTCATATGAATGTTTCGTTACTATCCTATGAAAATAAGTTCATTAAGGTTCGATTACATAATTTATTCACTATTTAAATCCATTCCTACTATTTTTAGTGATTTTTCACATCCACATCACTGCTGCAGCCAGCATCTATTTTTAAGGTAAACTTTACCTATTTCATGATCCTCTATGGATCAACTAGAGTTTGTCATACATATACCAAAAGTGATCATGAATAACCATTCCCATGACTAACCGTTACCAACATTTCCATACCTCTCGACGGACAACATACAAAACAATTATAATGCTATGATCAAAGTATATTTAAGCCATTTTTTGCATGGCTATCCAAATTTACACAAAACCGAAAGGTACATGACCAACAACAAAAGGGTAGTCCTATACATGCCATTTCAAAGTTCAACCAAAATATACCAAAAGGAGCTTTGATAGTGTGGGCGACTTCGACTTCAAAAATCCCGAGTCCGATAGCTGAAGGACAAAAATCTATAAAACTGAGAATTAAATAAACGGAGTAAGCATTAGATGCTTAGTAAGTTTTGAGCAAAGAATTTAAGCACAACCGAAGTATAGCATTCATATAACTAAACGGATAATTCCATATATATACATATTCTCAAATCATTCCTACTTCACATTCCAACCCCTATATTCATACATAAGGGATCATCTTAGCCAAATACCGGAAGCTCATTACTCGACTGAGCGAATATTATTCGAATGGAATCAACTATTCCAATGCACATACGAAACATACCTCATTGTTGGGATTTTACAAGCGTATTAACTGAAATTTTTACAGCAAGATCGCTCATTCCCGAATCACATACCTTTGGAATTTAACCGGATATAGCTACTCATTCAAATGCCTTCGGGACATAGCCCAGTTATAGCAACTCGCACAAATGCCTTCGGGACTTAACCCGGATTTAGTAACTCACACCAATGCCTTCGGGCTTAGCCCGGAATTAGTAACTCGCACAAATGCCTTCGGATCTTAGTCCGGATATAGTCACTTAGCACAAAGCCTTCGGACTTAGCCCGGACATTATTAGAATAACCATGCACATTTATCAATAAATCATGACACATCCGTATTTCATTTTCATTACCAAAGCTCAAACACAAGACACTTATCACACTTGTAATTTCGGCTCAATAGCCACATACAAAGAGCATGATTTTGATTTGCTTAAAACATGATCTAATCAAATCATAATCTAAGTTCTATTACTCGAAAACTTACCTCGGATGTGGTCGAACGATTTCGGCGGCTATTCGATAACTTTTTCCTTTCCCTTATCCAACTGTGGTCCTCTAAGCTCTTGAGCTAATTCAAACAAATTTAACTTATTAAAGTCTCATTATGCTAGCTTATGGCCAAATATGACAAGGAGTTTAATAGGTCATATGGCCACCCTTTAGCTCAAATACACAATGGTCATGCGCATTTTTAATCACATTAAGCAATTTAACACAATTCATTTGAACATCAAAAGAGAAGCTCAAGGTACTTAGCCCATATATACATTAGACATTAGAGTCACATATGTACGAAATCACGAATCGAATTCAACATATTAGCTAATATTCCCCTTAGCTGAATTTTCTAAGTCAAGATAAAAGCATCAATATGCTTGCCTCTAACCGAACACATACAACACAAATCTATTTCATGTGGCCGAATATACATGTCTAGGTTGAGGCCGGTTATATGCTTAATACTTCCTACAAATATGGTTGCTTGTATTGACTACATACCATTTTGTTTCAAATTCAAAACTCGGCTAATACACATATACAGACTAGTAAATCAAACATTAACATTTGCTCTTCACCTTACTACCATTTCTCATCCAAATAACGTGAATAACAACCATATTTCTCCTCTACTTTCTACTATGGCCGAATGCATCACAACACCATACCATTTCAATTTTGGTCATGGTTAAACAAAGAACTTAATGTCTCACTCAAAAATGCTAAAAAGAAGATTCAAGAGTCATCAATCCACCATCACATGCATCATTACAAAGTTTCATTTTTAGCATGTAAATGACATCAACACCAATCCACTTTAGCCGAATACCATCTCCATGACATAGCAAAGATTTGAACCATGGGCTAGCTAGAACTCAAGCTAACAACTAAAACATGCATGAATCTCATGGCACAACATCAAACATACCTTAGCCTAGTTTCATGCATGGCCGAACCTCTTCAACCTTTCTTTTTCCTTTCTCCTTAAAATTTTCGGCCAAAGATGTTCAAGGATGAACACTTTTTTTTTGTTTTCTTTTCTTCAACTCACGGTAATGGGGGGAAACAATCACACACATTCTTTCTTTTTTTTTTCTCATCCTACTAACACTAATACTTTATTGCCCATGCTCTTTATTTTATTATTCCTTACGTAATGCATTAACCCAACATGTTTATGACATGTTTTTAGCCATAACATTTTGTCCACCCATGCTCATGGCCGGCCACTACTAATTAGGGGGGAAAATTGACATGCAAGTCCTCCCTTTTGATTACATGCACTATTAGATCCTTGTAGATTAGCCTATCACATTTCAAAAGTGTCACACAAGTCTTATGTACTACATTCACATACAATTAACTAAATCCAAGCTTAAAATTTTCGCACATTCATATTCACATATTTTAGACCATAAATATCACATTCAAATAATTTGGTGACTCGGTTTAGCGATCAAGAAACCGCTTTCCGACTAGGGTCACTATAGGGCTGTCACAGTTTTAGATCATCCGAATAGTGGTCATCTTTATTTCAAAATTATTGACATTAATCATCGGTCATTCTATGCTTCCTTGCACCACGTCTAGTGTAGGTAGGGCATACTTGCACAACGTCCACTGAACCGTTGGGACTTCATCCCAAATGTGTCCTTATCACTCTCATGGCTCCTAAAATAATGGATTACCCTGGGGAAAATTAATTACCGCAGATGGGTCGGTGTTTATTGTTGAACGGTTGCATCTTGGTATTTGATTTAGATCTGGATATGGTTAGATTGGATTGCTGGAGCTTCGGGTCGTAAACAACCTAAAAGGAAAATAAAAATTGAAATAAAAAAAAATTAAAATCATATCTATAGGTCTCCATGTTCCTACTTATCATATTGATTGTAAACAAAATATTTCCATAATTTATTATTGAAACCTCCCCAACAACGGCGCCAACAACCTGACTGCCTACAAACGAGTTATTGTTTATAGTAAAATATAACACCAAAAATATATAAGAAATTAGAAGAGTAGTGCCCGCAAGTGCACGAGTCAAATTGTAATATAGTTTAGTAAAACGAAATAATTGGAAGTATTCTAGTGATTTCACCCAAGGGAGGATGGAATAAATTATGAAAACCTTTTTACAATAATAAGTCTAAATAGTACTAATTAATTACTATATTATGATAAAACATAAAATAAATTGATAATATAAATCAAATAACAAAAACAAATAAATAAGAAAAATCAACAAACGATAAAAATAAACAAACAAATTAGGAAGATTAAATCGCTTCAGGATTTGTAATTAACTTCAGATTAGGGTTTAAGGTGGATTATGTAACAGCCCTTACCCATGTCTGACGCTGGAACAGGGCACGAGGCATTACTGGACTTAATCGTTCACAAACATGCAAAAACCAATCTACAAAATTTCATTCGTATAAAAAATTTTCATACACATGCATAATGTCCCATACACGAGCCTACAAATCCCTAAACATGCATTGAAAGTAGTTAGGGACTAAATCGAGAACCTTAGAAAGTTTTGGGAAAATTTAGAAAATTTTTCCATGACACAAGGTCTCACGCTCGTGTGGACATAGGGACACGCCCGTGTCCTCAGGCCATGTAACTCTCTGACTATGACATCAGTGAATAATTTGGACCACACGGCCAAGCCACACGCCCGTGTGCTAAGGCCGTGTCCCCTACACAGTTGAGACACACGGCCGTGTCTCAACCCGTATGGCCAACACTTAGGCTATTTTCCAAGCCTTTAAGTTACCCTTAATCCTTCACATCTTTATTTCCATATTACACATTTAATTCATGGCCATGACCATTTAGATTGGTCATAAAACATTCATCATGCACATATTTCATAACACCAACCATATATGGCCAACAAGCATAATCACATCACAAGCATTAGAACATAGCATAGATAGATAGGTTCACAAACCATAATCAATATGAGCCACCCTTCATGGCCATATACAAATAACTCGATATAGGCCAATACATTTGGCTAGTCATGTTAACACATATCATAAAAAAAACCAAGTCCTTATACATGCCACTCAATTGAAGGCGCTTAGCATATATATATATATCAATTTTCCAAAGGTGATGGTTTGATAGTGTGGTGCTGCCTCCGATGACCTCCAACCCCGAGCTAACCTATCAACACTAAAGAAAAGGAAAGGAAGGGAGTAAGCTTTATAGCTTAGTAAGACTGTATAAAATTAATAAGAAATTTATCAACTTGCTTCTCAAGGAAATACCACAATATTTGTGCTTTTGCTTATGTTCAAGACAAGTTGTTTTCTTGAGTTGCAGTAACTAAATTATTTATATCTAGAGCTATGGAACTCCAAATTAAGATCCACTAATTTTCCCAAGAACTAGACTCACATATATTCTTACCATAAAACTTTTAGAATTTTTTGGCTTAGCCAATAAGTACAGTTAATTCTTTAAAATCACCCCTATTTTGCTGTCCAACAGTTCTGACCCCTCTTCACTAAAAATTAATTATCTTCTCGTACGGGATTCAGATGATGTTCCCTTTTGTTTGTTTTGAAAAATAAACTGATTAAATATTATAAAAATATAAATTATAACCCATAATTATTTTTTTACAATTTTTAATTATTTTTCCAAATCAGAAGAGGGGATTTTGAAATCATTCTGATTCTGTCTCACAACAATTCAAATATCTCATAGAACTTCTTTTTCTTACACCGTTTCTTCTATATGAAACTAGACTCAATAATCTTTAATTTCATATTTTATTCAGCCTCTAATTTGATTTCCACAATTTTTGGTGGATTTTCAAAGTCAAACTGCTGCTGCTGTCCAAAACTGTTTCAATGCTAATTTTACCCTTTCATAATTATCTTTAAATAGACTTTCAATGCCAATCAATTTCTCTTTTCATATTCATTAGGCCACAAGGTGAAGGGATAAACATATTATGTCCTAATTTAATTCGACAAAAAAGCCTCACACATAATCATCCATCAAATTTACTACATAATTATACACCATAGGTATCGACCTAATATTTACAAGGTCTTCACAAAGTCATTCTCATAGGTATGACTTACTCATTTACATTCTTACCAAAAGTCCAATATACATCGAGCTCATCACTCATGAATTTTTAGCACATACCTATACCCTTTCAACATGATCATAAACATAGCTTACTCATTTTCATTCCTTACTAATCATACAACATACATTGAGCACATATTTCATGAATTTCATGTAAGTATCTGTATGACTCACATCATGGTCATAACCTCTCTTATTCTGACATAAATCGTAAATTTCTTGTTGAACCATTTAGAATACTACAGGATATTCAATAAGCCTCAAGCATAAGGTAAGGTGCCAATGCCATGTCCCAGACATGGTCTTACACTAACTCACACATCAAAGTCGATGCCATGCCCCAGACATGGTCTTACACTGACTCTCGTATATCAAGGTCAATGCCATGTACCAAACATGGTCTTACACTAGCTCTCATCTATCGGTGTCGATGCCATGTCCTAGACATGGTCTTACACTGACACATATCAAGCCGATGCCATGTCCCAGACATCGTCTTACACTAGCTCTCATATCTCTCTAGCATCATGGCATGAATATCTGATCTATTCCTACAGTTCAACCGGGAGTTTCCCGTATTAATCTCATCATACATTACTTATAGCCACATTCAAACATTTTATGCAAAATTAATCATTAAATGCATAATAACGATAAAGTTGTAATATTTACGCACATCTTACTCGTTTCAATGGAATATCATATTCCATCAAATTTCCAGTATATCCAATCATCACATAAATATTATTAACATTTGGAATCACTTTCTTATACTCAATATCATCAACATATAACTCAATACAATCATAGCAAGATAGATTTAAAGTATATTAATAATAACATGGATAATATGCTTATTTAGTCATACGGTCTTACCTCGAATGCAAAAACAGCTAATTATTCCCTTTTTATCCTAAACAACGTACTTTCTCGATTTAAGCGCAAATCTCGACTTTCTTGATATAAAATAATAAAATTTACTCACTTAATCATCACATTAAATTAAGCGTTCCAAAATTCACACTTTGGAAAAATGACCATTTTGCCCCTAAACTTTCACAAAAATTACAATTTTGCCCCTAGGCTCATAAAACTATTTTTATCAAATTTCCTCATTAGCCAAGCCTAGCCAAACCTTTATTACTCTTGTAGCAACTCAAAATTCCAATTATTTCACACAATTCTCATCCATTTAACAAACTTTACAAAATGGTCCATATTAGGTGTTTTCATGAAAATCTTTTCACAAAATTTGTTTATTTAACAACCAAGATTCATTTTCTTCCATAAAATTTCAGCAAAAGACATGAATACTCTCATTTCAAAACCCTATACTTTCAACCATTTTGCAAAATAGTCCCCTCATTAGCTAGATTATGTTACAAGGGTCCCAAAAGTACAAAAATTATCAAGAAAGGCCATCAAAATCACTTACTTGTAAAGGATATAAGTTGCTGATATTTTTAAGCTTTCAAAACCCCCTCTTTGCTGGTATTTTCGATGGGGAAGAAGGAAGATGAAAGATGATACCTTTTTTTCTTTCTTTTATTATATTACTAGTCAAATTAGTGTAACAACCCAATTTTGGGTCTAATCGGAACAGTGGTTTTGAAACCATAAATTTGAGGTCAATAAATTATTTTAATATTATTTTATGTGTTAGAGCTTGATTATATGAGTGCATGAAAATTTTGGTAAATTAATTTTAGCGTTTGTGAGCTTTATTGTGAAAAAGGACTAAATTGCATAAAGGGCAAAAGTTTTGTTTTACTACCCAAATATGTTAAATAGCTAGAGAACCAAAATTGGAGGTCTTTAAAGTGCAAATAGGTCATTTTGGGAGTGATGGCCGGCCATAGGGAAAAAAATTGAAAAGTCAAAGGTTGGTGGCATTAGGTGACTTTTTTGGTAATAAAATAAAATAAGGAAAAAGGTTGTCATCTTTTTCATTTCTTCTTCTTCAACCACCAAAAATGGCAGCAAACTTGGGGGTTTTGAAGCTCAAACTTTCAGCAACTTAAATCTTTTGCTTGTAAGTGAAATTTGTGTTTGTTTTTGTTGATTTTTGTATTTTTGGAACCCTTGTAGCTTAATCTAGTTAATGGGGGGATTATTTTGCAAAATGGTTGAAAGTCTAGGGTTTTGCCATGTGAATATTTATGTTTTTTTCTGAATTTTTGTGGAAGAAAATAAGTCATGGTTGTGTAATAAACAACTTTTGTGAAAGGATTTTCATGAAAAATACATAAATGGACCTTTTTGTAAAGCTTGATAAAAAAGGTGATAAATATGTGAAATGAATGAAATTGTGGGCTGCTATAAGCCTAAAATAAATTTGGCTAGGCTTGATTAATGAGGAAATTTGATAAAAATTGATTTACGAGCCTAGGGGTAAAATCATAATTTTTGTGAAAGTCTAGGGAAAAATGGTCATTTTGTCAAAGTAATTATGGAATATATTGGTTAATATGATGATTAACGTAGTGAATTTTATCATTATAGATCAATAAAACCGAGATTCGGGCTTAAATCGAAAATTGTTATGGACTAAAATGAAGTAATTAGCCAAAATTGCATTCGAGGTAAGTCCGTGTGATTAAATAAGCATGATATCCATGCTATTGTTAATATACTTGAAATCTATCTTGCTATGATTTGTATTGAATTATATGTTGATGATATTGTATATGAAAAAGTGATGCCAAATGTTAATAACATTTATGTGATGATTGAATACATTGGAAATTTGATGGAATATGATATTCCATTGAAACGAGTAAGTTGCGCATAAATATTAACAACCTTATTGTTATTATGCATTGAATGATTAATTTTGCATAAAATGCTTGAATGAGGCCATGAGAAATGTATGATGAGACTTAATGAGATAAACTCTCGGATGAACCGTAAGAATAGATTGGATATTCATGCGATGACATTTGGGTGATATGTGTGCTAGTGTAAGACATGTCTAGGACATGCATCGGCCACAATATGAGAGCCAGTGTAAGAACATGTCTGGGACATGGCATCGGCATTGAGACGAGAGCTGGTGTAAGACCATGTCTGGGACATGGTATCAGCACAGATATGTGAGAGCCAGTGTAAGACCATGTCTGGGACATGGCATCGACTTGAAGTATGAGCCAATGTAAGACCATGTCTGGGGAATGGCATCGGCATCCTACCTTGTGTTTGGGGCTTATCAAATATCCTTTAGTATTATGAACGGTTCAACTGAAGATTTACAGTTTAAGCTTAATGAGAGAAGTTATGACCAGGTTGTGAGTGGTACAGGTACCTACTTGAAACGTATGAGATGTAAGCTCGATATATGCTATATGAATTTTATTAGATAGTGATGAGTAAGTTGTGCTTATGTCCATTTATGTATTATGAACGAACTATGAAATGTTATGAGCACATTGAAAAGGTACAGGTATGTACTCGAAGCTCAAATACTATTACGATCATGAAATGAATGCATCTTCGGTAAGGATACAAATAAGTAAGCTATCCCTATGGGAATCAAATATTGATAACCTTATGATTATGGCTCTATGCCTATGATGTACCAATATATATTTTTACCATGATGTTTAAAATGGTTTGTAAAGGTGTTATAAGCTTAGTTACCATTATTTTATACTAAAATAATTTTGGATAGCAGCAGCAATCTGACTTTGAAAATACACCAAAAATAGTATAAAGTGAATTAGAAACTGAATAAAAGAGTTTCATATTATGAGATATTTGAATTTGTGTGAGACAGAGTCAAAACAATTTCGAAATCCCCTATTCCAATTTGAGAATCTGTAAAAATTGTACAAACATAGTTATGGGTTATAATTTATATGCTTAGAATTCTTAATGAGACTACTTTCAGGAGAAATAGATGGGAACATCATCTGAGTCCCGTACTATGAGATAATTATTTTTTAGTGAAGAGGGGTTAGAACTGT
Source organism: Gossypium hirsutum (assembly GCF_007990345.1). Classification (NCBI taxonomy): domain Eukaryota; kingdom Viridiplantae; phylum Streptophyta; class Magnoliopsida; order Malvales; family Malvaceae; genus Gossypium; species Gossypium hirsutum. The sequence goes on along the minus strand of NC_053427.1, from coordinate 16,726,781 downwards.
TAGATAGAAAAACAAGGGTAACTTTAAAGAATAAACTGTACTTATTTGCTTGACCAAAAATTCTAAAAATTTTATGGTAAGAAGATATGTGAGTCTAGTTTCAAGGAAAATTATCAGATCTTAATTTTCAATTTTTTAGCTCAAGTTATAAATAATTTAATGACTAAGACTCGAGAAAACAACTTGACCTGAACATAAGTAAAAGTGCAAATGTGGTTGTATTACCTTGAGAAGCAAGTTGATAAATTGCTTATTATTTTCATACAGTCTTACTAAGCTATATACCTTACTCCCTTCCTTTCCTTTTTTTTAGTGTTGTCAAGTTAGCTCAGGATTGGAGATCGTTTGAGGCAGCATCACACAATCAAGCCATCACCTTTGTAATATTGATATATGTTAAACATTTTAAGTGAGTGGCATGTATAGGGACTTATCTCTATGTTATGTGTTATTATGATTAGCCAAGTGTATTGGCTTATATTGAGTTATTTGTATATGGCCAAGAGGTGGGTCTCATTTTGATTATGGTTTGTGAACCTATCTATCTATGCTATGTTCTAATGCTTTTGATGAGGTGGTGTGATTATGCTTGCTGGCCATATATGGTTGGCGTTAATGTTATGAATGTGTCTTAATATGAGATGCTAAATCATTAAAACGATGTCATGATATGTGTCCTTAGTGATATGAAGGATTAAGGGTAACATAAAGGCTTGGAAAATAGCCTAAGTGTTGACCACACGGGCAGAGACACGGCCGTGTGTCTCAGCTGTGTGGGGGACACGGGCTTAGCACACGGATGGGTGACTTGGCTGTGTAACTCTAAATTTTGCTGACATCATAAACAGAGAGTTACACGGGCTGAAGACATGGGCATGTCCAAGTCACATGGGCATGTGAAACCCACATGACCAACCCACACAGGCGTGTGACTCTCCAAACTGTGAAAATTTTCTAAGTGTTGCAAAAGTTTCATATGTTTAAGGTTTGGTCCCGAACCACCCTGAATGTATGTTTTGGGCCCCGTAGGCCCATATAAGGGACGGTAAGCATATGTATGAAAGTTTTTAAATAGAACAAAATTTTATGGTCGGCTTTTACATGATTGATTGTATTTAAGTCCAGTAATACCTCGTACCCTGTGCCGACGTAGGTCACGGGTAAGGGGTGTTACAATTAGTCACCAACATTTCACCTAAATTTGACCCTACAATATTTTTGTCTCCTTGATCAGTCACTAACATATTTATGGTCTATTTACTCAATAAAGACCCCTAATTTAATGTTCTATAGCTATTTGACACCTTTAGCTAGTAGAACAAAACTTTCGCACTTTATGCAATTTGGTCCTTTTTCAAAATTAATCAAGCAATCGCTAAAATTATTTCACCAAAATTTCCATGCACTCATATAATAATGCTATAACACATAAAATAACATTAAAAATAATTTCTCCAACCTCAAAATAGTAGTTTCGAAACCACTATTCTGACTAGGCCCAAAATCGGGTTGTTACAGATTAGTTATAAATTAACCATTTATTACCTCCTAGCCTCTAATTAACTAATTGATTGGTTGACACTCGCTTATCCCCTGGCCTCACTTCCTCAACTAGGCTAAATTACTCTTTACTCTGTTCGACTTATCTCCCGACCTTGTCTAGCCTATTATAACTTCTTAGGGTTGTCAATTCTAGGGGTTTAAGCACACGTAATTCATACAAACCAACCCTCTCCAAAAAACCCTCAATCTTTCGTTACTCACATCCCTATCCACTCGTTAATCTCCCCTAAGGGATTTAGCCACTCATGTTATTCATAATCTTAACTCTAATTGAATTAATCATGTAAAGAACATAACTGATTCAAAAGAGAAAAGATATTTGAATAGTCATGGATTGAATATCGAATTGGGAACATTGTAGCAAATCAATTGATTAGAATAAAGAAATAAATTGAATGCAAGAAAAAGTAAAATGAAATACTTCAATTATATAAATAAACTCTTGGATCAAAATTGATTCCAAGAGGAAAAACAACTAATTTATTGAAAAGCCGAAAGAAAATTATTTTATTTCTACTCCTAAACTAGTAGAGTTTTTGAAGGCATCTAGGACGACTCTTAAACTAGTAGAGTTTTTGAAGGTGTCTAGGATGACTTAGCTACATCAAACTCTTAATGTTTTATTTATAAAAATATTGGTGTAACAAGCCGATTTTAGTGATGTCAAAAATAGTGGTTTTAGGACCACAATTTGACGAGCTAGTTATTATTTTATTATTATTTTTAAGTCTACAGGATTATACGAAGGTCGTATTAAACTTTCGTTAAGAAATTTTAATGTTTAAATGGTTATTTAGGTAAAAATGACTAAATCGTAAAATGTGTAAAAGTTGAGTTCTAATAGCTAAAGGAGTCTAATGGTCATGAAATCTTAAACTAAAGAACTTGAATGGTAATTATGGTAAATTTTTAAAACTGTTAAAGGACTTGAGAGTTATGCCATGAATATTCTTGAATGATTTTTTATGTTAATTTATAGAATATGAATCTTTATTGAAAAATAAACAAGTCTTGTTAAGTGATTTTTTTATGAAATTGCATTTAGAGATTTGTAACACCCCTTACCCGTATTCGACATCGAAATAGGGTAAGAGGCATTACCAAACTTATACACGAGCAATCATGCAGAATCGAGACATAAATTTCCATCCAAATTAAAAATTTTCATATACATTCATATCGTCCCTATAACATCTTGAATTAGGGCCTAGTCAGAATAGTGGTTTCGAGACCACAAATTCGAAATGAAAATATTTACTTTATTATTATTATAAATTCTATGATATGTTTCTATGCTTGTGTGAAAATTTCATGAGGAAATTTTATGTGAAAAGTGCCTAATTAAACTTCAGGGACTAAATCAAATAATTTGTAAAATTTGAGTTCTAGAAGCAATTTGCATGAAATTGAATTGGATTATTAATTATAGGTCTTTAATGAGTAATTTGACCAAGTTCTAAATATTTGGACAAAAATGGGCTTGGAAGGGTAAAAATTTAAAGAATAGTAAAAAGGGCATTTTGGTAATTTAGGGGTAAAATGAGCTAAAAGACAAAATAAAAGCCAAAAATCTTTTTCCATCTTCTTCCCTGGTCGAATTCTTCATGGAGAAACCATGGCTAGGGTTTTGTCATCTTCCAAGCTCAATAGTAAGTGTTTTCAAACCCCGTTTTTAATGTTCTAAGCATTTTTGAAGTCCTAGTAACAGGGTCTATCTATTTGTACCATTATTTTGAGCTAGGATTCATGTTTAAAATTTTACCCATGCATGACATGTTAGTATTTTGATGTTTAATTGTAGAATATGAAAGATTGGAGTGTGTTTAACATCTTTTACTATGTGATTTTTCATTAAAAAGCCTAAAAATGACTAAATTGAAAAAATATAAAATGGGTAACTAAAAATCTATTTTAATGAGAAATGTGGGCTGCCGTAAGCTTGAATATGGTTCAGATAGGCTTGGATAACCAAGAAATTGAACACATTTTATTTTACAAGCCTAGGGACTAAATTGTAAATATGTGAAAGTTTAGGGGTAAAATTGTAAATTTTCCAAAATATGATTTTTGGGTCAATTTGAATAATCTGAGTCCTAAATAGGCTATATTTGAAATGTTAGATCAAGGAAATTGAGATTCGGGCTTAAATCGAAAAAGTACAAGGTTAAGGGTTAAATTGGTAATTTTGCTATTTTCGTATTCGAGGTAAGTTTGTGTGTTAATAATAATGTACTATTATTTATGAATTATATTTCTTGTTATTTTGGCATAAATTGTATAATGGACTATATTGAAAAGTTGATGGAATGAGTATATGGTGAAAATATGATATGAAATAATGATACATGACTAGTAATGTATGGAATATATGATAATTGTATGATTAATGTGTTATATGATTATTTGATGATATAATATGCTATGAAAATGTGATGAAAGTTATTTCAATGATTTATGAATATGTGATTATTGCCTTGTGAAATAAGGCCTATATTCTGAATATGTCCGGTTAAGCTTTGTAATTTAGAAATCCCGTTTGAACATTAGGAATAGTTAAGGATACGAGTGACATGTCACTAGGAATGATCTGTCTGTTATGAGCTCAATTGATACGTAATACATGCTAGGGTCCAGGTGCTTTTGAGTAGCCCTGTTGAGAGGCATGTGATTCTATGATCTGTGGCACTTCAGTGCATTGTTTCCGTGAGTCCGATTCATATTCAAGTGTTCAACGGGTAAAAATGATATGAAGTCCAAAAGTAAAATAAGTAAACTATGTATGTGCAAGCAGGCACAAATACGTAATTGAATTCATGTGAGTACTTTGGCAAATGATGGTTTTGTGGAAAGTATGTATGTTTGTGATTTTGTGTATATGTATGGATGTGTTCATGTGTATATAGGTATGAAGGTACATAAAATTAGTTAACATCATTTTGACACTGAAACAGCTTTGAGACAACAGTAGTAGTCCTACTTTGAAAATCCACCAAATATTGTGGAAGTCGAATTAGAGGCTAAATTAATTATGAAATGAAAGTTTATTAAGTCTATTTCATATAAAAGAAATGGTACAAGCAAAAGAGTTTAATATTATGAGATATTGGAATTCTTATGAGATAGAGTCAGGATGAATTCAGATTCCCCTATTCTGACTTGGAAAATGACTATAAATTGTATAAAAATAATTATGAGTTATAATTTATATGAATAAAATCCTTAGTGAGTTTATTTTCAGGAAAAAGACTATGAGATATTTGATTTTTAGTAGATAAATGTCGAAGTTGTAGTATAGCAAAATAAGGGAGAGTTTAATGAATAAACTGTACTAATTGGCTAAACTAAAAATTCTGAAAATTTTTTGGTAAGAATATATGTGAGTATAGTTTCTGGGAAAATTAATGGATCTTAATTTAGAGTTCTGTAGCTCCAGATATAAATGATTTAGTGACTGAGACTCGAGAAAATAGCCTGACTGGAATATGAATAATAATGAGAATTTGGCAAGAACTTGTTAATAATTTGCTTATTATTTTCATACAAACTTACTAAGTGTAAAGCTTAGTCGCCCTTTCGAGGTTGGAGATCTTCAAAGGCAACATCACACTATCAAGTCACCACTTTTGGAGTAATGATGCATATGTTAGTAATTTCAAGTGAGTGGCATGTATAGGGACTAGACAAATGATATATGTTATTATGATTTAGTCAAATATGTTGGGTATATTGAGTTATTTGTATATGGTCATGAGATGTGGCTCATATTGATTATGGCTTGTAAGTTTATCTAATTATGATATGTTTAATACCTATGATGTGATGATGAAATTATGTGGTTGCCTTGCATGATTTATAGTATTTCATGTTGTTGGATTTATGCTTTATGACCATTTGAGATGGTCATAATTTCGAATTAATTACATGATTTAGAAACAAGATGATGATGGTTAAACATGAGTGTTTGATGGATAAGTTGGTAACCTTGGTTTAATGGTAAAAGTGGGCATCAAAATGACAAGTCTTATGAATAGGGATTAATGAATCTGGACTTGGTATTCCATGAGTAAGTGCATTATATGAAAAAAGGATATGTTAGTATGATAAATGTGTCTTAATAAAGAGTGTTTAATTATTAAAATGATGCCATGAATTGTGATTTGGATGTGTGCAAGGTTGTAAGGGATTATGAGTAACTTAAAGGCTTGGAAAATAGCCTAAGTTTTGGCCACATGGGCTGAGACACGGCCGTGTGTCTCAACCGTGTAAGGGATACGGCCTGGAGACACAAGCATGTAGCCCAGCCGTGTGGTTCAATTTGTGTACTGACGTCATAAACAGAGAATTACACGGCATAAGGACACGGGCATGTCCTTTGTCCACACGGCCATGTGACTCTATTTTATGGTAAAATTTTCTAACCATTCTCAGAACTTTCCAAAGTTCCCGGTTTAGTCCCCAACCCTCTCTAAAGTATGTTTTGGGCTTCGTATACCCAAATAAGGGATGATGTGCATGTATATGAAAAGTTTTGAATTAAAAGAAATTTTATGGTCCAGTTTTGCATGTTTGTTTATGCTTAAGTCCGGTAATGCCTCGTATCCTGTCTCGGTGTCAGACACGAGTAAAGGGTGTTACAGTTCCTATTATGAGCCTACGAGGCCCAAAACCTACATTAGGAGTTGTTCGAGACTAAATCGAGAACTTTCAAGATTTTTACAACATTTACCTAATTTCATGCTTTAGAGGGTCACACGCCCATGTGGGTAAACTGTATAGTTACATACGCCCGTGTGGCTTGCGACACACTTGTGTCCTCACCCATGTAACTCTCTGTTTATGACGTCATCAACAAAATAGGGTCACACGACCAAGTCACATGCTCGTGTGCTAGGCCGTGTGGCGAATTTAATTTTTTCAATTAAGGTGCAGACTTCACACAGCCTGGGCTCATGCCCATGTCCTATGGTCGTGTCTCTCACACGGCCAAGACACATGACCGTGTCTCGTGCCCGTGTGTTTACTACTGGGAATTCTGTTTCTCAAAACTAAGGTACAGGGCACACACAGACGGATCACACGCTAATGGGAAAACTGTGTGTCACACACGGCCTAGACACATGCCTGTGTGTCTACTCGTGTGGACAATTTTGAGGCTATTTTCCAAGTAATTTGCCACCCTTATATACTCAAGCACATACATAACTTTAAAGGTACTTAACATGGCATAATTGGGTACTTAAATATCATCAAACAAGTCATGTTCATGGCAACACCATATCAACTTATACATTCACAAGACACCATACTTTGTCAAGCCAAATTTACCAATTCCCATGCATTAAGAATTATAAGTTTGCTTCCATTTTTCACATTGGGACCTTAGCTATCATTGTACCAACTCATCTCGATTAATCAACAAGCATTCATAACCAATAACATAACCCATCATATACACAATCACAAACCACATCTCAAATGCATAGGTACATGCATGCATGTATAAATAGGCTTACAACCCAATAATCAATATAAGCCATATCTCATGGCCATAAACAAAATGAATCATCAAATCATTAGAAGCCAACATATTTAGCCAAATTAATATGACACATAAACAAAAAGACCAAGTCCCCTATACATGCCATACTCAAAATATGAAATCATAAATACCCAAAGGATTAATTTGATAGTGTGAATCGAGCTCTGATGTCCTTCGATTCCTAAGCTAGCTTGGCGATACTATAAGCAAATGGAAAGGAAGGGGAGTAAGTATAAAGCTTAGTAAGTTCACATCCAATAATAAACAATATAAAGCAACATTTAGCATGAATATCATACAATTTAACTTAACAAAAATCACATATTTATCATCATAGTTTCATAAGCATAACTTTATCATTCTTAATCTTACCAAAAGCTCATCACTTAGCTAGCACGTTCTTATGAGTTTTTTGTACATACATGTTCCAACTCATGACTTCACATATACCTTTACCAACTCGTGACTTAACATATACCTGTACCAACTCGTGACTTAACATACTCTTTCTCATTTTTGACATACCCGTTGAACACTTGGAATACTAAATGGATACACGAAAGGTATTTGCACACAAGTGCCACATATGTAGCCAAAGCTACCTCATATCTCATAGCACATAAAGGCTAGCTCTCGAGCTAATCACAGGTCTGCTCACACAAGCTGATGGTCAAGAGGTAGCTATACAGGCTGCTCACACAAGCTGTCAGGTATTCGTAACACATGTCGGACTACCTAGCCACCGGTAGGACGTACATGACTAGCACCCACATAATCATATACATCACATGAGGTCCTATTGACATGTCACTTGTATCCAATTCTATTCCTAAGGTTCAAACGAGATTTTCTGTCTCTCTTGTCCGAACTTGTCGAATGTTTTCATCGAATCAATTATACATTTCATACAATATTAATGCATTAAAATATGATCATAATATTGCATTATTTACACATGAACTTACCTCAGTACAAAATATGGCTAACTAATTCGATTTAGTCCACAACCTTGTCCTTTCCCTGGTCTAGGTCTGGACTCCATTTTTCTTGACCTATAATAGCAAATTTAGCTCATTTAATTACCACATTGTTCAAATTAGTCCAAAAACCATATTTGGGCAAAATTATAGTTTTCCCCCTAAACTTTCACATATATACAAATTACTCCTTAGGCTTGTAAAATGAAATGTATTCAATTTCTTTGTTACTCAAGCCTAACCGACCCACACACATGCTAATATCAGCCTACATTTTTTATCAAATCATATTTTTACCACCCATTTTTACAACTTTTACAAACAAGTCCTTTTTAGGTTTTTCATTGAAAACCACTTAGTAAAAGTTGTTTATCACACATCAAACGTTCATAATCTACCATGAAACATCAAAATACATGCATGTCACACATGGGTCAAACCCTAGACATCAACCTCAGCTCAAATAAATGGTAGAAATGGCTAGATCGGTTGATAACAACTTTAAAAATGTAAAGAACATTAAAAACGGGGCTAGGATGCACTTGCTATCAAGCTTGAATGTAACAAAATCCTAGCTCTGGAGTCCCTTATGAAATTTGGCCAAGGGTTGAAGAAGATGGACAATTTTTGGCTTTATTTTCCCTTTTTTTTCTTTTATTTACCAAATAACCAAAATGCCATTTTTACTAAACTTTGAAATTTTACCTATTCATGTCCATTTTAGTCCATAAAAATAGAAATTGGTCAAATTTCTATTTAAGGACCTCTAATTAATAATCCATAGCTATCCCATGCTTAAAGCTTCTAGAATCACATATTTTGCAACTTTTGCAATTTAGTTCTAAAAATCAAATTGAACACTCTATCAACAAAATTTCTTAGCAAAACTTTCATATAATCATGCAAACATATCATAGACCTCAACACATTCATAAAATAATTATTTCTACCTCAGATTTATGGTCTCGAAACCACTATTCTAACTAGGCCCAAAATCGGGATGTTACAACTCTCCCCCTTAGGGATTTTCGTCCCTGAAAATCTTACTGGTACAAAGGTTTGGGCATTTTTTCTCATGGTTTCCTCGAGTTCCCATGTAACCTCTTCAACCTTATATATTTTTCATAAAATTTTCACAAGGGTAATACTTTTATTTCTCAATTGTTTGACTTCCTGAGCCAAAATCTTAACCGACTCTTTGCCATTAGTCATATCTGGTCAGATCTCAACCTCTGTCGATGAAATCACATCTGAAGGGTCTGATCAGTATCGACACAACATAGACACATGAAACACATCGTGAATCCTTTCCAAATTAGATGGAAAAGCAAACTGATATGCTATTGGCCCTATCCTTTCGATAATCTCATACGGTCTAATAAAATGCGGACTCAACTTGCCCTTCCAGCCAAATCTAAGGACTTTCTACCACGGAGACACTTTCAAGAATACCTTATCACCGACCTGAAACTCAATCTCTTTTCATTTCAAATCTACGCAGGATTTCTGTCTATCTGAAGTTGTTTCAAACAATCACGAATTTTCTTCACTTTTTCTTTGATTTCTCTGACTAAATCGACCCTGTGGATCTAATTCTCTCTAAGTTCGGTCCAATACATTGGTTTCTGACACTTATGACCATACAATGCCTCATAAGGTGCCATTTTCAAACTCGACTGAAAACTGTTGTTGTAAGCAAATTCTACCAAAGGTAGGTATTTTTCCCAACTACCCTCGAATTCAAGAACACAACACCAGAGCATATCCTCAAGAATCTGAATTACTCCCTCAGATTGACCATCAGTGTGCAGATGAAAAGTGGTACTAAAGTTTAACTTTGTACCTAAAGCTTCTTGTAACTTTTTCGAAAATCGCGAAGTGAACCTAGGATTTCTATTCAATATAATCGAGACTGGCACTCCATGCAATCTAACAATTTCACCAATGTACAATTCAGCTAACTTATCGAGTGAGTAATTAGTACGTACTAGAATAAAATGAGCAGACTTTATTAGCCTCTCAACCACAACTCAAATGGCATCTTTCTTTTCCAGTGTCAAGGGTAAACCCATCACAAAGTCCATAGTAATTCTATCTCATTTCCACTCAGGAATTATCATAGGCTGAAGTAAACTCGAAGGTACTTGGTGTTCAACTTTTACTTGCTGACAAACCAGACATCTCGAAACAAACTCAGAGATATCTCTTTTCACACCCAGCCACCAATACAATTTCTTCAAGTTATTATACATTTTCGTACAATCGGGGTAAACTGACAAATAACCACTGTGTGCCCTATACAAAATCTTTTGAATCAACTCGGTATCTTTGGGAACTCAAATCCTATCTCGAAACATCAAACACTTATCGGAACCAATCTAAAAATCAGATTCAATACCCGATTAACATTGGACTCTTTTAGCTTGTAAATCACTATCAGATTTTTGAGCTTCACAAATGTGCTGAAGAATGTCGGTCTAGCTCTCAACTCAACTAGAATCGAACCATTATCGGTTACAGTCAACTGGGTGTTCATAGCCCTCAAAGCAAATAATGACTTTCTACTTAAAGCATCAGTGACCATATTTGCCTTTCCCGGATGGTAGTCAACTACTAACTCGTAATCCTTTAACAATTTCAACCATCTCCTTTTCCATAAATTCAAATCATTTTGAGTCAATAAGTACTTTAAACTTTTATGATCGGTATAAACATGACATTTCTCACCATACAAATGATGTCTCCAAATCTTCAATGCAAACACAATCGCGGCTAGCTCCAAATCATGTGTTGGATAATGTTACTCATGTGGTTTCAATTGCCTCGAGGCATAAGCTACCACTTTGCCTTCTTGCATAAGGACACAACCAATCCATTCAAGGATGCATCACTATAGATGAAAATTTCCTTTCCTGGCTCAGGTTGTACTAAAACTGATGCCTCGGTCAACAATGCCTTCAACTTCTCAAAATTCTGTTGACACCTTTCTGACCATTCGAACTTGAAATATTTCTGTAGCAACTTTGTCATTGGAGTAGCAATCATCAAGAATCCTTTAACAAACCATTGGTAGTAACCAGCTAAGCCCAAAAAGCTTCTAACCTTAGATACATTCTTCGGTAGTTTCCAACCAACAATTGCCAAAATCTTACTCGGGTCAACTCGAATACCATCATCTGAAACAATATGCCTCAAAAATCTGACTTCTCGAAGCCAAAAATCACTTTTACTAAACTTAGCATACAACTATTTATCTCTCAAAATTTGTAAAATAGTTCTCAAATGTTCAGAGTGCTCAGTCTCATTTCTAGAAAAAATTAAAATATCATCGATAAACACAACCACAAACTTATCTAAATATGGTCTAAAAATTCAATTTATTAAGTCCATAAACACAATAGGAGAATTCGTTAAACCAAAAGGCATAACCAAAAATTCATAGTGACCATACCTCGTTTGAAATGCAATTTTCAGCACATCCGAGTCTTTAACTCTCAACTGATAGTAACCAGACCTCAAGTCTAACTTTGAAAACCATGTGGCCCCTTTCAATTGGTCAAACAAATCATCTATTCTCGGTAAAGAGTACTTATTCTTTATGGTCACTTTATTGAGTTATTGGAAATCAATGCAAAGTCTCATAGAGCTATCTTTCTCTTTCACAAATAATACTGGTGCACCCCACGGAGAAAAACTAGGTCTCACAAAACCTTTATCCCTCAACTTTTGTAACTGAGCTTTCAACTCTTTTAATTCTGTTGGAGCCATTTTGTACGGAACAATCAAAATAGGTGCAGTGCCAGGGACTAACTCAATACCAAATTCAACTTCTCTAACTGGAGGTAATCCGGGAAATACTTCCGGAAACACATCCGAATACTCACATACTATCGGCACTGACACAATCTTTAACTCAAACACTTTGGTATTCAACACAAAGGCAAGATAAGATTCACACCCTTTTCTCATATACCTTTGAGCTGTCATAGAAGAGATCACAACTGGCAATCTATCTAAATCATCTAATTCAACCCGAAGAATATCACCACCTTCACATTTCAATTCAATAATTTTTCTTCCACAATTTACTACCACATAATGAATGGTCAACCAATCCATACCAAGAATTACATCAAATTCATCAAGTGGAAAAAGCATAAGATTAGTCGGAAAATAGTGACCTCTAATCATCAAAGAACAATTCTTAAATACTTTGTCAACTAACACATGCTTTCCTAGAGGGTTCGACACTTTTATCAAAAATTTTGTACTCAATAGGCATACTTATAATAGATTCCAATTTCATATAAACATATGAATGGGTTGATCCCAGATCAATCAAAGCAACAACATGAGAATCATAGAGAGAAAAAGTACCCGTAATCACATCAGAAGATGAAGCCTCTTCGCGAGCGCAAATGGCATAAGTCCTCGCAGGTGCTCTACCCTTGGGTCTCACAGTCGAATCTCTAGGTACACTCTTGCTACTTGCCCCATTTCCCAGATTTCTCTGTGGCCTCCCTCTAGCAGCAGTATTACCAGATTTCGGACTAAAACTTTTTCTTTCTCAACCATATCAGGGCAATCTTTGATAAAGTGTTCGTGTGACCGACACTTGAAACATGTTCGGTTATTCATCCAGCACTCACCGGGGTGATGTCTACCACAATATGGACATTCCGATCTATTTGGTCTAAAATTGCCAACACTAGCAATCGAAGTGGTTTGAGCTTTCGAACCTGAATACTGTTTATTCAGATTTTTGTTTGAAAGCCCAACAGAAGCATTGGAACGAGAATAGAAATCCCTTGACTTCTATGATGAAGACTGAAACGACTTAATCATAGGTCTTTTCTTTGAGTCCCTAGCTTCGATCTTGGCCTTTCTTTTCTCTTTAGCCTATTCTTCATCCTTGCAAGCTCTCTCTACAAGCACAATGAATTCTTTCAATTCTAGAATGCTAACCAACAATCAGATGTCTTCGTTTAGCCCATCTACAAATCTCTTACACATGATGGCTTTAGTCGATACACATTCCTGAGCGTACTTGCTAAGTCTTACAAACTCACGCTCGTACTCTGTTACAGTCATTCGGCTTTGTTTTAACTCAAGAAATTCTTTTCTTTTCTGATTGATAAACCTCTGGTTAATGTACTTCTTATGGAACTCTTCTTGGAAGAATTACTAAATAACTCTCTCCCTTGGTACAACCAACACAAGGGTGTTCCACCACTGATAAGCCAAGTCCCTCAGGAGTGACACAACACATTTCATACATTCCTTAGGTGTGCAAGACAACTCATCTAATACCCAGATGGTGTTCTCGAGCCAGAACTCTGCCCTTTCGGGATCTCATCTATATTAGCTTAAAATTCTTCAACTCTTTTTTTACGAATTCTGTCAACCGAAGACTTGTTCATTCTTACCATTTCCAAAACTTGGGGGGCTACAGGGATAGGTTGAGGATTTGGTGGGGATGGAAGGGGTTGAGCATTCGGGTTCATTTGAACAAACTCCATATACCATGCATTCATCATGTGGATAAAAGCTTCCCTATCCCTTTCTCCTCCCTAACTCACAGTTACAGGTCTACTTTTAACTGGTGCTGCCCCTTGAGCAGGAGCCGGTGCATTACTTTCTACATCATCCACCGCTCGGTCGAGATCTATTTACTATATGAAAACACAATTTTTAAAATTGTCAGGAGTCATCACACTATCACAATATCTATATGGCATGTATAGCTAGACTCTTACACACGCTACGCTAGTCTGAGAATCGACTAAACCGTAGCTCTGATTCCACTAAAGGTAACACCCCTTACCCATATTCGACACCGGAATAGGGTATAAGGCATTACCGAACTTATACATGAGCAATCATACAGAACCGAAACATAAATTTCTATCCAAATTAAAACTTTCTATATACATTCATATCATCCTTATTACAATCCTACGAGGCCCAAAACCTACATTGGGAGTGGTCTAAACCGAGAACTTTCAAGATTTTTACAACATTTAGATAATTTTCATGCTTTTGAGGGTCACACGCCCGTGTCCTCAACCCGTATAACTCTGTATTTATGACGTCATCAACAAAATAGGGTGACACAGCCAAGTCACACGGCCATGTGCTAGGCCGTGTGGTGAATTTAATTTTCGCAATTAAGGTGCAGACTTCACACGGCCTGGGCTCATGCCCATGTCCTATGGTCGTGTCTCTCACACAGCCGAAACACACGGCCGTGTCTCATGCCCATGTGTTTACTACTGGGCATTCTATTTCTCAAAACTAAGGTGCAGGAGACACATGGCCGGATTGTAATGCTCGGATTTGTGCAAGTGTACATAGTCGTTATCAAGTAATAAGTAAGTATTGAGTTATCGTCTCCACAGGGATTGTATTTGTGCTAAGTCAATTAATTTGTAAAATTATATTAACAATTTGATAAATAAAAACAATATAATTGAGAAGTGATGATTAAAATATATTAAATTAAATGCAATGATCTCTGATGTGATTTATCCTAACATGCAACTATATGAATGAAAAATTTTTAGTAGAATTAACACAATAAGAAACAATTATAACATTAATAACCTAGGATAATTACTTTAATTAAACTCAAATTATTATCAACATGATTATCAATATTTGGGAAAACATTCCATGGCAACTCGATCTTTCATGAGTTTGGAAACCACATTAGGTCCTTTCAGAATCCTTTACTTAGTAAATACGCATTTTACTGAGCCTTATTTACTAAGGGTTTCCTAGTATTTGTGCGAAGTAACAGGGACGTGTTAGGTTTGAAACTGTTTAATCATACAAATCTAAAAACTATGCAGATAACAGAGTGTGGTTAGTGTTGTTATGTAACCTACAATTTAATCAGGTTAGGATCTAAATTGAGCATGCACATTTTAATTATGTGTCCATTAGCCGTCGTCTGGTTAGGATCGCTCAACTAATTCAGGTGCATTTCAATCACGTATGAACGAAATATAGACTTGATTTTAATTGAAAACATGATCGATTAAGGCACAAACACTACAAGCATGAATCAAATAAATATTATTCAATCAAAATAATCATCCTAGCTTAAATAAAATTAAGGTATCATTTTTGTAAACAAGAATAGTAAACACATAGCAAACATTCTTGAACTAAGTTAAAGAAAAGAAAGATTAAACACAAATCAATGTGGCTGTAACACCCTAAATTTGGGCCTAGAAGTTTTGGGCCTTGAGCATGAGAGCAGTTGAAGCCAGCTTATAATATTTTGTTGTGCATGTAAATTTCGTTAATGAAGGCTGGTTTTAGTGGTTAAGTGTGCTGAGAAGTGTTGGAGAAGTCCTGGGTTCAAACCTGGACTCTAGTAAAAATTTTGGTTTAAGGTGAATCAAACCCTGGGTGTAGTAGGTAGGCCTTAAGAATATTGTTGGAGAAATTGTGCCACAAAAAGCCTTGTGGTCTAGTGGCAAAGTAGCGCCACATAAGAGGTAGGAAGGTGGCGTCATAGAGTTGGCAAGGAGGTCCAGGGTTAAAACTCATGGCAATCAAAGAGCATTTATTTTGCTAACATGGGGCGGTAAGAGTTGGTGTTGAATTTAAACTCTGATGATGGAGGGATCCCACATCAGGAAGCTAACATAAGAGTGGATGTGAAGCTGGCTTTAAATAGAGAGAACCATGAGGAGAGTAAAGGTACCTTTCTTGGCTGATCCCTTTCGCTTTATGGTGTGCTCGTTTGGGTTGGGCGTCGGCTAAGAGTGCTCAGAGCGTGGATTATCAAGTCTCCTATCAGGTAATTTCCAGCCTTAGACATATCGGAGCTACGAGGGGCTCGGAGGAAGCCATACACACTGTTTATGTTACAGTTTTGATTATTACTTTTAAATTATTTTATGTGGGTTGTAGTAAAGCCGTTGTAATTTTCTGGATTTCAAATTTCAAATTTTATTTATTGTTCTTATAATTGCTAGTATTAGAACACGATTTTCCAAAGCAACTACTGTTGTTCAAAACATCACGTATCCGCAATTATTTTTAAATTAAGCTTCAGCATCTACCAAGATTTTTACAAAGTTGTTAAGAATGTTATTCAGCTGAGGTTTTCTAACAAGCTTTAAAAAGGGTATAAGTTTTTAATTATTAAGAAGGGTTTTTAATGGAAACATGGTTTTTGAAAAGCACTTCAATGTGACACGCCAGATTTGAGCCAAACTTCCAGGCCAGGTTTGGGGTGTTACAGTGGCTGTCACCTAAGACTCTGACTGACGAGGACTCCTTCTTTCCTTCGCTTCACTCCTTTGTTGATGGCTCTCCGAGGTGACTGACCACGGGCTCTTTAAGAGGCTAATTTACTAAAAATATTTATGCAAAGATGATGATAGGCGTGAGGGCTAAGAGAGTTGAGAGAGGAGAGAATGATGAATGAGTGAGGGATGATTGAGGGATGATTAGAAAAGTGAGAAATGGGGTCTTATTTATAGGCAAGGCAAGGGAGCTAGTTTGCTAAAAATAGGAGTTTCTTTCTTTTGCAAATTCATCCAAGGGTGGCCGGCCATGATTTGTGGAAATGTGGCTGATTTTTGCTAGATTTAAGTGCCACAATATCATCAGGATCAGGACTCGGTCAATTGCAAATCTCTGGGTAAATCTCCGATTTCTTCAACTCTTCAAGGACCTTGTGTAATTAAACCAAAATTTGATTTATGAACATCCACATGCAGCCAAATTTTGGGTTGACTTGGTCCTCCATTAGGATGGTTTTGTAATCAACATAAAGCTCTCAGACCTGTCCAGCAATAGTAGATAATTTAGAGGACCAAAGAATGTAATTTAACTACTTTAATTAATCAATTTACTTAATTAATTAAAACCCAATTTACTAATGAAACATATTAAAATAAATTATTAAATATAACTTTATATTTTATTATTTAATTGAATCATGCATGGCCCACTTTATAGCTTGAAAATATAATATGCTCAAATTAATATAAAAGGAGCCATTTTCTGAATAAAAATAATATAATAAAGCATAAAATAATATTTTAATAATTTCTATGTCCCAATTTCATATTTCATATATTTCATTAATTTACTAAGCAATTACTTGGTTTTAACAACAAATTTAAGTAAAAAGGTGACGAATTATATAGGAAAAATCCTATATATTTTTCAGTTTACACACCCCCAAACTTAAATCATTGCTCGTCCCAAGTAATGTTCATGCACAACATAATGTTTCGCTAAAGCAAAATTGCTAAAAGTTTAAGCAGCATCAATCCTTGGCCCATAATCATGTATTAATAAATTCATGCTCATAGATCTTCTTTATTAACAAGTAAATCATATGCAATCATTTTGAAAATTTTATACTAAGTTTCAAGATATGCCAACATGAAACATAGTATGTATATATGTCACAGCCATAGATAATATTCTTCATTCAACATAATCTCTCCTCAATCAGGCAATACAATCATAAGGCTTATTTATGATCTTTATATGTTGAACTTAGAACTCCCTCTCCACTAATGTAGGTGACATAGTCATCAAATTAATAGTTCTTTTATAATGTTGTAATAGGACTCGACTAAAGGTAGGTATTTTAAGAGATGACACATTTCAGTTTCTAAATCTTAACCTTCAATTTTGTCTTGGATTTTTCGAAATATAGCCTTTTTCTTTAAGTGAACCTTTGGAATACCCCCAAACTTATTTTGAACTCATGCTCATACATTTTTCTTTGTGGAAACTGAGCAAACTTTTCTTCGCTCTTTTTTCTTCTGCCTGAACACGTACATCCTTCAAAAATTTCCTCAAATGTCATTTACCAAGACAACTTTAGTTGAGACGGGTGCACAAAATTAGGATAACTTCAAAAGATGGAGATATGGCTTGTAATGTAGATTCATTGCAATAAACAGGCCTTTTAAGCTCAAAATTATAGTTTCAAGGATCTAATATCATAAGGTGGGCTTGAAAAGGCTTAAAAGATCCAAAGAAATATTGCCTATATCATTTTAGATTTTTATGTCTCCTAGGATTTTGCCTCAAGAAAGTTACTAAGTCAATTCTAAAGATATAAACCTTCATGCATGTCTAATCTTAAAAGAAACTAAGTTTTCATGGAAAACATTACCTAAGACTAAGATCATACAATCATTCCATTCTTCATGATAACGTACAATCACTTAGATAAAATCATCATTCATGCTCGCATACAAGCTATCTCATTAACAAAGAATTTCTCTAAACATTCATTTATTAAAACATACTCATGAAAGAAATGATTGAAACATACTAGAAAATTTTAAAGATTTTGAGAAATTATTTGCTTTACCCCCCTTTAAAAAGAAGCAATGTCCTCATTGCAAGAACAATATAATGAATAAAAACTAAACACCAGGTGGGGTTAAAAAAAAAGAGGTGAGTCATTAAGACTGCTTAAATACCGAGTCTTTCCTCATAATCCAATCCTAGACATGTTCATTCTCATTACCACATCACTTAGTCTTTTTCTTTTTAAAGAAACATTTATTCATGCTTGCTCTATTTTATTTTGCAGAAATTAAATCCTAGTTACTAAAGAAAAAAATTCCTAAAGACCTAAAATAAATAAATAAAAAGATAAGAATCCCCCTTCTATTTTTCTGACTCATTCCCCTTGTCTTCTTTAGCTCCTTCTCCGCTTGTATAATCAGTATCTTTTGTCCATGTTTCAAAGATAGCATCTAGTAAATCAGGAACAAAAGTTTACTGTTGATTGTGCATGAATTTGCACATATCCATCAAAATTGACAACTCTGATTTCCTTGAAGTACTTGTAGAAGTTGGCATGGGAGTTTTATATTCAAGTTCAACACTTAGGTTAGCTGGTTCTTCTTCTGGCTCAACCCTTGGCTCAGGGTTTTCAGATCTTTCAACTGGTTTAGGACTATTTGGTTTCTTATTAGATTCTTCTTCTTCAGTGGCTGTAATTAATTCAGTTTCAGTTTCATTTATTGACTCCTCAGTTTCTGGCTCAATTGGTTCTTCTTGGATATTCTTAAAAGTATTTCAAATTGAATCATCTCTAATTTTTGCATATTTCTAGTAAGTTTGCTGTTGATTGTGCATGAATTTGCACATATCCATCAAAATTGACAACTCTGATTTCCTTAAAGTACTTGTAGAAGTTGGCATGGGAGTTTTATATTCAAGTTCAACACTTAGGTTGACTGGTTCTTCTTCTGGCTCAACCCTTGGTTCAGGGTTTTCAGATCTTTCAACTGGTTTAGGACTATTTGGTTCCTTATTAGATTCTTCTTCTTCAGTGGCTGTAATTGATTCAGTTTCAGTTTCATTTATTGACTCCTCAGTTTCTGGCTCAATTGGTTCTTCTTGCTCACTTTGATTCAGCTCATGCACCTTCTCTACTAACCTTTCAAGATCATGACTTGTAATGCACCCTTGGACATACTGCCCTTTCAGATTCGCTTATGTTTTAACACAGGCCCTTAAGCAAAGTGAAGTGATTAATGATGGGAAATAAGCATTTCTTGTCTTCTTTTTAGCACAGTCATAAATCTTCTTGAGAATAATTTTCCAACATTAATGGACTTTTCTGTCAAGATTGCATATAACAAGAGCATTTGTTCCATCGAGATGGTGGAACTATGTGAGATAGGCATAAAACTGTAGTGAACAAAATAAAACCATACATTTGCTATTGGTTTTAGGTATTCCTTTTGGCAAGAATGGCTTCCATACTTTCTTATAATCCATTGGGATCCCAGATTTGTCACAACATCAAGTCCTTGTTGAAGAAAATCCAAATTTATGTTGTTCATCATAGGGTAGTAATCATCTTCTTCAACATCAGGTAAGTTAAACAAATCATTGATGGACTTAGAAGTAAGAGGTACCTTTTTCTTCTAACGATGACCTCAATAGCATCTTGTGTGGTCAAACTTGCATAGAACTCTCGAACTAGTTCATCATCGGGAGGCGAACGAGCATCACAAAATCATTCCCACTTGAGAGCATTGATTGTTTTTCTAATTGACCACCATCAAATCATTACTGTTCAAGTTAAAACTTTTTTCTGGCATTATAGGTTGATGCTTGCAAATTGAATCAGATCTCTCTTTCACTTTTACATCGATCACAATCGGGTTTTTAGGAGTAGTCTTTGATGATCTAGTTCTTCTGCGAGACGTGGTATTTTCCCAAAATTTTGGCAAAGTTCTGCTTATAGGGAAAAAGAGAAATCAGCAAGTGGGTAGGAACTGCTTCGGCGAACCTTGCGACGGCGATCTTTTTGCATCAGTTATAGGAGATTTCGACAAAATGGGAGGAGAACTAGGGTTTCTTTCGTGATTTGAGGTTGACAACACAAGAGAAAAGTTTAAGGATTTTTGGGGTTTAAGTAAATAGTTTTAAGGGATATAAAAAATAGTAGAATGAAGAGGGGTTTATATAGGGAAAAATTAAGGCAACATGTAGCAAAAACTTAGCTACATTAGGGTTACTTGGGCAGCAAGCAATGGAAGTGGCGGCAATAGGTGTGGAGCTTTCCCTCTTTTTGCTGTCTTGGGCCTCAAATTCAAACTGTATCTTACTAAAAAACACTTATTAGTACTTGGGCCAAATTTGACCCCCTTTATTAACATAAAAATTTAAAATTTAAAATTTAAACAAAGCAAATGAAACTAAAAAATTTTAAATCTTAATTAGAAAATTTCTTCTTAACAAATTACATTAAATTAATTCCTAGTAAAGGTTTGAGGGGTCACAGCGGTCCTGCTTAAGTTCCAATCTCCTTAGATAGAACTAATTAAATGTACTAAATTAAGAAAATAAATCCTAATTATTTATTTATTTACAAAACAAGTTTATGACGAATCAAGGGTCTATTAATTTGAACGAAGATTCAACTCGTTCAACGTCACCATTCCAATAATGTTTGAGACATTGACCATTCACTTTAAACGTACCTCCGTAATGGTCGTATAATTCAATAGCTCCATAAGGATAAACTCGATAGATGGTATAAGGTCCTTTCCATTTGGATTTCAACTTCCCAGGAAATAATTTCAGCCTTGAATTAAATAACAAAACCTTCTGACATTCTTTAAACTTGCAAGGTCGTATATGACTATCATGCCTTCTTTTTTTATCTTTCTTTATACATTTTGGCATTCTCATAGGAACAACCCTCAACTCTTCCAACTCATCCAATTGTAACATCCTTCTCTTACCAACTTGCTTAATATCAAAATTCAACTTCTTCAAAGCCCAATAAGCTCTATTCTCCAACTCTAATGGAAAATGACATGCCTTCCCAAAAACCAACCGATAAGGAGTCATTCTTAACGATGTCTGAACTGTTGTTCGATAGGCCCATATGCATCATCGAGCCTTCTAGACCAATTTTTTTTGTTGAGGCGTACTACCTTTTCAAGGATACCATTGATTTCATGGTTCACTCTTTCAACTTGCCCATTAGACTGGGGGTGATAAGCAGTAGCAATCTTGTGCTTCACATCATATTTGTCAAGCAGCCACTTAAGCCACTTGTTCACAAAATAAGAACCTTCATCATTAATAATAGCTCTTGGTGTCCCAAATCGTGTAAACACATGCTTATGTAGGAATCGCATGACTACATTAGCATCATTTGTAGGGTACACTTCAGCTTCAACCCACTTGGATACATAGTCTACAGCAACTAAGATGTATTTGTTCCCATACAAAGAAGGAAACGGGCCTAAAAAGTCAATGCCCCATATGTCGAATAATTTAATCTCCAAAATATTTGTTAAGGGCATTTCATTCCTCCTTGAAATATTTTTGGTTCTTTGGCAATTATTGCAGTTCTTTACATAGGCATAAGCATTTTTAAATAATGTAGGCCAAAAGAAACCTGCTTGCAAAACCTTAGCTGCAGTACGTGCATCACTAAAGTGTCCCCCACTTAGAGATGAATGGCAATGATATAAGATCTTAGCAATCTCACTATTATCTAAACACTTTCTAATTATATTATCTGCACACTATTTAAACAAGAACGGGTCTTCCCAGAAATAATACCGACTATCATGAAGGAATTTCTTTTTCTGTTGGTATGTCATTTCTCGAGGAATTATTACACATGCAAGATAATTGGAAAATTCAGAAAACCAAGGTGTTTCATGAATTCGGCTCACCTCAAATAAGTGTTCATCTGGGAAATTCTCGTTGATAGGCACATGTGATCGAGTTACATCATCTTGCTCCAACCTCGACATCAGCTACTTGATTTTCAACACCTTTTCTGTCTTGGATCTCAAGGTCAAATTCTTGGAGTAAAAGTATCCAATGAATTAGCCTAGATTTTGCATCTTTCTTCATGAGCAAGTATTTAGTGGCCGCATGGTCAGTAAATACTGTAACTTTGGTACTTATAAGATATGAGCAGAATTTGTCAAAAGCAAAGACTATAGCAAATAGTTCATTTTCCGTTACTGTATAATTGAGTTGGGCTCCCATCAAGGTTCTACTTGCATAGTAAATAGGGTGGAACACTTTATTCTTTCTTTGACCCATCACAGCTCCAACATCATAATCACTTGTATCTCACATCAACTCAAAAGGTGTGCTCCAATCGGGTGTAATGATTATTGGGGTTGAGATTAACCGTTTTTTAGCTCTTCAAAAGCTTCTAAACATGCTTTGTCAAAATCAAACACTGCATCTTTCTCTAACAACAAACATAATGGTTTAGAAATTTTCAAAAAATCTTTAATAAACATTCAGTAAAAACCGGCATGGCCTAAGAAACTTCTGACTCCTTTCACATTCATTGGGGTTGGTAATCTTTCAATTACATCCAACTTTGCTTTGTCGACTTTAATTCCTTTCTTTGAAATTCTATGCCCTAAGACAATCCCTTCCTTAGCCATAAAATGGCATTTCTCCCAGTTAAGGACAAGATTTGTCTCTTCGCATCTCTTAGTACCTTAGCTAAATTACTCAAACAAATATCATAAGTGTTACCAAAAACAGAAAAATCATCCATGAAAACCTCAACAAAATTTTCAACCATATAAGTGAATATTGCCATCATGAATCATTGAAAGGTTGCAGGTGCATTGCATAAACTAAAAGGCATTCGCCTAAAAGAAAACGTACCGTATGGAAAAGTAAAGGTTGGTTTATGTTGGTCTTCTGGGGCTACAACTATTTGGTTATATCCCGAATAACAATCTAAAAAATAATAGAATTCATTACCTGCCAATCGATCTAACATCTGATTCATAAAAGGCAACGAAAAATGGTCCTTCCGAGTGGCTTTATTTAGCTTTCTATAGTCAATACAAATTCTCCAACCGGTAACAATTCTTGTTGGGATCAATTCATTACGCTCATTTTCAATAATCGTAATTCCACCTTTCTTCAACACACACTGCATCAGACTTACCCACGAACTTTCTGAAATAGGATAGATGATTCCTGCATCTAACCATTTGATCACTTCCTTTCTCACAACTTCCTTCATAATAGGATTGAGCCTCCTTTGCCCATTAATTCGAGCTCTTTCACCTTCCTCTAGAATAATTTTGTGCATGCAAAATGAAGGGCTTATACCTCGAATATCAACTATGGTCCAACCAATTGCTTTCTTAAATTTCTTTAGAACAGAAATTAGTTGCTCCACTTGATCTTTTGTCAATTATGCTGAAATAATCACAGGCAAAG
The DNA here is from genome assembly GCF_007990345.1 of Gossypium hirsutum. Taxonomy (NCBI): domain Eukaryota; kingdom Viridiplantae; phylum Streptophyta; class Magnoliopsida; order Malvales; family Malvaceae; genus Gossypium; species Gossypium hirsutum. The sequence continues at coordinate 16,702,967 of NC_053427.1, read as the reverse complement.
TGGAACAGTCACCTAAATAAATGTATTTCAAATGGGAAGGAAGTACCTTTAGTTCGAGTGTAGGTGGTTCTTCGATTGACAATTTGGGTTGCATAAATTCTCTGACTTCCAACTCCAACGATTCAAACCATGTGGATTGAATAAAATTTCTTGGATTGGATTCCACCAGAACCATGTTTTCTTCACTTTCTTCATCCTCCAAAGGGTCAAACCCTAAGGTTTTCTCCAATAGATCTTCTTCCAAATTACTTTCCATAGAAATCAAGGTTTCTAACCCTTCTATCACTGAACACTCTTCTGTCGGATCGGAAAATTTCATCGCTTTAAGAATGTTAAAAGTTACCTGATCATCTTGAACTCGCATGGTGAGTTCGCCTTTCTACACATCAATTAACGTTCTTTTCGTGGCTAGGAAAGGTCTCCCAAGGATAATTGGCACTTTCTTATCTGCTTCAAAATCTAGAATAATGAAATCAGAAGGAAAAATAAATTTATCAACTCTTACCAAAACATCATCGATCTTTCCTTCAAGGTATCTTAAAAGTTGATCCTCTAGCTGGAGTGTCACAGTTGTAGGTCTTACTTCTCCTATTTCTACCATCTTGAAAATAGACTTAGGCATCAAATTGATACTCACTCCTAAGTTACTCAAAGGTTTACCAAAGTAAGATTCACCAATGTTACAATGTATCCTAAAGCTTCCTAGATCCTTCAATTTCGGTGGCAGTTTGTTCTGTAGGAACGCACTGCATTCCTTTGTCAAGGCAATAGTCTCATACTCACTCAGTCGTTTCTTCTTGGATAGTACATCCTTGATAAACTTCACATAATTTGGCATTTGTTCTAAAGCCTCCACCAATGGAATATTGATGTGTAATTGGTTCAAAACATCCAAAAACTTCTTAAATTGTACCTCCTATTTTTGCTTGTGTTGCTACAATCTTTGCGGATATGGAGGTGATGGAACTTTCGGTTGAACCAGACAACTCTTCTGAGTAGGTAAATCTACATCCACAGAAGATGTTAAATTATTTGAATTCACTAAGTTAGTATTTACCTTGTCAGTCTTTACAGATTCTGATTCCTTTGATGTAGGAATTTTAACAATTGGTTGACTTTCCTCCTTTTCAACAGGCTCGTCTTTGACATCAATCAATCAGGGTTCCAAGTTTTACCCAAGTTTCTTGTATTCTCAGTATTGCTCAGCAATGTTCCTTGCGGTCTATTATGAAGCTTCGTAGCTAACTAACCCATTTGGTTTTCCAAATTTTTTAGTGTTGCTGCTTGGCTCTAGACAAAGCGTCATTCTTTGCCATGTATGCTTTAAAAAAGTTCTCTAAACTGTTTAATGCCTTAGCTTGAGGTGGTTTTGGAGCTTGCTAATTAAACCCTTGAGATTGGTTGAGTCTATGATGCATAAAGTTGTTGTTTGGTCCATTTCCTTGGTTGCTCCAAGAAAAGTTACAGTGATTACGCCATGAAGGATTATAGAAGCTAGACAGGGGTCCTTGTCCACTCCTATTTTGGTGTTGGTTACCCGCATAGTACACTAACTCGGGACTCAATAGGAAATTCTTGAAAGAATGACCTTCCCCATAGTACACACAGAAAACTACTTCAAATGGACTTGGTGGCTAAGCTTAAAAATTATTAGCACTATTAGCGGTAAATTACTTTAACATAGAGAAAATAGATGATACCTGAGCTGATAACGAAGTGAGAGCATCAACTTCATGAACTCCAGCTATACGTCTTCTTGAAGCTGTTTGATTTGTTGGCCATTGATAGTTATTGCTTGCGATCCTCTCGATGATCTCATAAGCCTCATTATAAGACTTAGACAAAATTGCACCATTCGCAGAAGCATCTACCATCAATCTTGTATGTGCATTAAGACCATTATAGAATGTCTCCAACTAGAAACAATGAGGAATCCTATGATGATGACACTTACGAAGTAACTCCTTGAATTGCTCCCAAGCCTCATTCAAAGACTCATCATCCAATTGTTGGAAAGTTGTGATCTCATTCCTCAACTTAGATTTCTTGCTAGGCTGAAAATACTTTACCAAAAATCTCTCTACTAATTCTTGCCATGTAGATATGGAACTTGGTGGCAAGGAATTGAGCCATGCTCATGCTCGATCTCACAATGAGTTCGGAAACAACTTCATCCTCAGTGTGTCTTCAGTCACACCGGCAATCTTGAGTGAATCACTCACCTCCATAAACAATCGAAGGTGGAGATGTGGATCTTCTGTGGGCATACCACTAAATTGGCCCACCGTTTGTTGCATTTGAAACATCACTGGTTTCAATTTGAATTAGGTTGCCTCAATATTTGGCCTTCTAATTCTTGGATTTAACTCATTGAAAAGCGGCACAGCATATTGTCCAATGCATCGATCCCTATCATCGGCAATGAGGATGGGATTTTGTACACGATCGACTTCATTACCTTGGTCTTAATTTTGATTTCCAAGGTCCATCTCGACTTGTCTTTGAGTTGTTCGCTCACGTCTTCTTTGCCTGAAAGTTCGCTCAATTTTAGGGTCTACTAGGAGTAAATTGATAATCCGATCTATGCTCATAAACATTTGAGAAGAAAATCAAAAAATTAAAAAGAATAAGTTAGTAATGTTAGAAATAACCAAATTGAAAATAAATAATTTCACAAAAAATGACTATGGAAACAGTTGACAATCCCCGACAACAGCGCCAAAAACTTGTAATGCTCGGGTTTGTGCAATTGTACACAGTCGATATCAAGTAATAAGTAAGTATCGAGTTATCGTCTCCAAAGGAATTGTATTTGTGCTAAGTCAATTAATTTGTAAAATTATATTAACAATTTGATAAATAAAAACAATATAATTGAGAAGTGATTATTAAAATATATTAAACTAAATACAATGATCTCTGATGTCATTTATCCTAACATGCAACTATATGAATGAAATAGATTTTAGCAGAATTAACACAATAAGAAACAATTATAACATAAATAAGCTAGGACAATTAATTTAATTAAACTCAAATTATTATCAACATGCTTATCAATATTCAGAAAAACATTTCATTGCAACTCAATCTTTCTTGAGTTTGGAAACCAGATTAGGTCCTTTCGGAATCCTTTACTTAGTAAATACGTATTTTACTGATCCTTATTTACTAAGGGTTTCTTAGTATTCGTGCGAGGTAACAGGGACGTGTTAGGTTTGAAACAGTTTAATCACACAAATCTAAAAACTATGCAGATAACAGAGCCTGGCTAGGGTTTTTATGTAACCTACAATTTAATTGGGTTAGGATCTAAATTGAGCATGCACATTTCAATTATGTGTCCATTTGCTGTCATTTGGTTAGGATCGCTCAACTAATTCAGTTGCATTTCAATCACGCATGAATGAAATACAGACTTGTTTTTAATTGAAAACATGATTGATTGAGTCACAAACATTATAAGCATGAATCAAATAAATATTATTCAATCAAAATAATCATCCTAGCTTAACTAAAATTAAGCTATCATTGTTGTAAACAAGAACAGTAAACACATAGCAAACATTCTTGAATTAAGTAAAATAAAAGAAAGATTAAACCTAAATCAAAGTGGCTGTCACTCAAGACTCTGATTGACAAGGGCTTCTTCGTTCCTTCGCTTCACTCCTTTACTGATGGCTCTCCGAGGTGGCCGACCAAGGGCTCTTTAAGAGGCTAATTTGCTAAAAATTTTTATGCAAAGATGATGATAGCTGTGAGGGTCGAGAGAGTTGAGAGAGGAGAGAAAAATGAATGAGTGGGGGATGATTGAGGGATGAGGGATGATTAGAAAAGTGAGAAATGGGGTCTTATTTATAGGTGAGGCAAGGGAGCTAGTTTGATAAAAATAGGAGTCTCCATCTTTTGCAAATTCATCCATGGGTGGCCGGCCATGATTTGTGGAAATGTGGCCAATTTTTGCTTGATTTAAGTGCCACAATATCATCAGGATCAGGACTCGGTCAATTGAAAATATCTGAGTAAATCTCCGATTTCTTCAACTCTTCAAGGACTTATGTAATTAAAACAAAATTTGATTTATGAACGTCCACATGCAACTGAATTTTGGGTTAACTTGGTCCTCCATTTAGATGGTTTGTAATCAACATAAAGCTTTCAGACCTGTCCAGCAATAGTAGATAATTTAAAGGACAAAAGAATGTAATTTAACCACTTTAATTAATCGATTTACTTAATAAATTAAAACCCAATTTATTAATGAAACATATTAAAATACATTATTAAATATAACTTTATATTTTATTATTTAATTTAATCATGCATGGCCAACTTTATAGCTTGAAAATATAATATGCTCAAATTAATATAAAAGAAGTCATTTTCTACATGAAAACTATATAATAAAGCATAAAATCACATTTGAATAATTTCTATGTCCCAATTTCATATTTTCATATATTCCATTAATTTATTAAGCAATTACTTGGTTTTAACAAAAATATTAGTAAAAAGGTGACGAATTATATAGGAAAAATCCTATATTTTTCAGTTTACACGAATCACAAGCTCATGGGGTAGACCATGTGTCACACATGGCCTAGACACATGCCCATGTGTCTACCCATGTGGACAATATTCAAGCTATTTTCTAAGCCATTTGCCACCCTTATATACTCAAGCACATACATAACTTTAAAGGTACTTAACATGGCATAATTGGGTACTTAAATATCATCAAACAAGTTATGTTCATGGCAACACCTTATCAACGTGTACATGCACAAGACACCATACTTTGTCAAGCCAAATTTACCAATTCTCACGTATTAAGAATTATAAGTTTGCTTCCATTTTTCACATTGGGACCTTAGCTATCATCGTACCAATTCATCTCGATTAAATCAACAAGCATTCGTAACCAATAACATTACCCATCATATACACAATCACAAACCACATCTCAAAGGTATAGGCACATGCATGCATGTATAAATAGGCTTACAACCCAATAATCAATATAAGCCATATCTCATGGCCATAAACAAAATGAATCATCAAATCATTATAAGCCAACACACTTGGCCAAATTAATATGACATCTAAACAAAAAGACCAAGTCCCCTATACATGCCATACATAATATGTGAAATCATAAATACCCAAAAGATTAATTCAATAGTATGAATCGAGCTCCGACGTCCTTTGATTCTCGAGCTAGCTTGGCGATACTATAAGAAAATGGAAAGGAAGGGGAGTAAGCATAAAGCTTAGTAAGTTCACATGCAATAATAAACAATATTAAGCAACATTTAGCATGAATATCATACAATTTAACTTAACAAAAATCACATATTTATCATCATAGTTTCATAAGCATAACTTTATCATTCTTAATCTTACCAAAAGCTCATTACTTAACTAGAACGTTGTTATGAGTTTTTCGTACATACTTGTACCAACTTGTGACTTAACATACTCTTTCTCATTTTTGACATACACGTTGAGCATTTGCAATACTAAACGGATACACAGAAGGTCTTTGCACACAAGTGCCACATATGTAGCCAAAGCTACCTCATATTTCATATCACATAAAGGCTCGCTCTCAAGCTAATCAAGCTGACGATCAAGAAGTAGCTACACGGGCTGCTCACACAAGCTATCAGGTATCCGCAACACATGCCAGACTACCCAGCCACTGGTAAGACATACATGACTAGCACCCAGATCACGTAATCATATACATCACATGGGGTCCTAGTGACATGTCACTCATACTTTATTCTATTCTTAAGGTTCAAACGGGATTTTCTCTCTCTTGTCTAAACTTGTCGAATGTTTTCATCGAATCAATTTTACAATTCATACAATATTAATGCATTAAAATATGATCATAATATTGCATTATTTACACATGAACTTACCTCAGTACAAAATATGGCTAACTAATTCAATTTAGTCCACATCCTTGTTCTTTCCCCGGTCTAGGTCCAAACTCCATCTTTCTTGATCTATAATAGCAAATTTAGCTCATTTAATTACCACATTGTTCAAATCAGTCCAAAAACCATACTTTGGAAAAATTATAGTTTTGCCCTTAAACTTTTACATATTTACAAATTAGTCCTTAGGCTCGTAAAATGAAATGCATTCAATTTCTTTGTTACTCAAACCTAGCCAACCCATAAACATGCTCATATCAGCCCACATTTTTCATCAAATTAGATTTTTACCACCCATTTTACAACTTTTACAAACAAGTCATTTTTAGGTGTTTTCATTGAAAACAACTTAGTAAAAGTTGTTCATCACACATCAAACTTTCATAATCTACCATGAAACATCAAAATACATGTAACACCCCGCACCCGAGACCGTTGCCGGAGTCGAACACGAGGTGTTAACGAACTTAATTCATTTATTTACACAGTTCATTTTAAAATTTCCAGACAAGCTGGCTAACTGCATCACTGTCACCTTAAAAATCATATCTCGAGTTCCAAAACTCGAAAACTGATTCCGTAAATTTTCCACGAAACTAGACTCATATATACATCTACAGATTTTTTTCTAGAATTTTTAGTCGGTCCAATTAGTACAGTTTATTATTTAAAGTCTCCCCTATTTTAGGGTTTGACTACTCTGACCTTCATGCATTACGACTAAGATATCTCCCTGTACAAGGCTTCAATACATATGCCGTTTGTTTCTAATGAAACTAGACTCAAAAAGGAATCTGTAAATATAAAGCATGACTTCTAATTATTTCTGGTTAATTTATGGTAAATTTCCAAATTCAGAACAGGGGATCCAGTAACCGTTCTGGCACTGTTTCATGAAAACTTAAACATCTCATAAAATACGGCTCATATGGTCGTTTCGCTTCTTCCATATGAAAATAGACTCATCAAGGTTCGATTACATAATTTATTAATTATTTAATTACATTTCTACTATTTTTAGTGAATTTTCAAACTCACATCACTGCTGCTGTCAGCATCTATTTTAAGGTAAATTTCACCTACTTCATAGTTTCCATGATTCAACTAGCCATTTGACATACATAGCACCAAATATGATCATGATTAACCATTCCAATGGCTAATCATTGCCAAGCATTTCCACACCTCTCAATAACCATATATATACAAAATGATTTTAATACTATGCTCAAAATATTTAAGCCATTTTCTCATGGCTATCCGAATATATACACATTACCAAAGGTACTTGATTAACAACAAAGGTTAGTCCTATACATGTCATTATCAACGTTTAACTAAAAGAGTACCAAAAGGGCTTAGATAGTGTGGACGACTTCGACTTCGACAATCTCGAGTTCGATAGCTGACGAACAAAAAATCTATAAAACAGAGAATTAAAGAAACGGAATAAGCATTTAATGCTTAGTAAGTTTGAGTAACGAAATTATTTACGACTAAAGTATAGCGTTCATATGACTAAATGAATAATTTCATATATGCACATTCTCAAAATCATAATTTCTTCACGCTTCAACCAATATATTCATACACAGGGTATCAAACCTAACTAGAGGCCGGAAGCTCGTTAATCAATTGAGCGAGTACTATTTGAAAGGAATCAACCTTTCCGATGCATATACGAAACATACCTTATCGTTTGTATTTTATGAGCGTATTAATTGAAATTATTACAGCAAGATCGCTCGCTTCCAAACCCAAGTATCTTCGGGATTTAGGTGAATATAGCAACTCGCACAAATGCCTTCGGGTCTTAGCCCGGATTTAGTCACTAGCATGAATGCCTTTGGGACTTAGCCCGGATATAGTCACTAGCACAAATGCCTTCGGGACTTAGCCCGGGTATAGCAACTACTCGCACAAATGCCTTCGGGACTTAGCCCGGATATCATCCGAATAATCAAGCACATATACCAATAAATCATGACACATCCATATTTCATTATCATAACTAGAATTCAAACACAAGACGCTTATCAACCATTACCATTTTCGGCTCAATAGCCACATACAAAGAGCATGATTTTGATTTGCTTTATAACATGATCTCTATACACATTCGGCTACCCATCATAGGTATAAACTAATCACCTCAATATACAATTCAAGTAAAATCATTATATCACCGTTTATTTGTTATGCTTATATGTCATCACTTAATCAAATCATAAACTAAGTTTCATTACTCGAAAACTTACCTCGGATGTTGTCAAACGATTTCAACGGCTATTCGATCACTTTTTTCTTTCCCTTATCCAGCTTTGATCCTCTAAGCTCTTGAGCTAAATCAAACAATTTAGTTCCCAATCAAACACAATCACACGGCATCCATATACATTTTAGAACCATTCTTAACATATTTACTACTCATTTACAAACAAAATACTCATATCACATTTATAAAACTACAAGCCGAATATACCTATGTGTGACCATCCCAATTTAATCGATTTCTTGTTTTATGCACTACCACATATTCACACACATATATATATATATTATGCCATTTACTCATAAACCCCATTATGCCGAATATTCATTAACCAATAGTCACACACACTACTTATGTACAAAAATTTATCCACCCTAGCCTAGAGTTCATTCGGCCATTCATCACTCAACCAAACAAAATTTCATAGCAAACTCCTATGACCAAGCACACACATATACTTACATCCCAATACTCATAACATTCAAAATCACATTTTAAGTAATTTATCTTAAACAATGCTGAATCCTTAAGTGATTAAACATCAAATTTTTACTCAATTCCCAAACATATAAACAACATTTATTCATGACATCAAGCATCTTCATTTCGGCTATTACACATATATACACTAGCAATCAAATACTAACATTTGCACTTCACCTTAATAGCTAGCTTAGCAAACCTTAATTTAACATATAATTGTTCATAACACAATTAAAGCATCCTCTCCATTCCATCAATTCAAAACACATACATTGCCCAATAATATCCAAAATCATATTCGGCCTTAGTACTCAACTTGCTAGCCGATTTTTCTCCATCTAGCAACTAATGCACATATGTGCTCATTTGTTAGACTTTACTTCACCTAACTACCAATTTTTTCTTTTCATCCAAATAACATGAACAACAACCATTTCTTGAACATTTTCTCTTAACCGATTACTCATGTTACCAACAAGATTCAAAATTTGGACATGGGCTAAGCAAGGAGCTTAATGACTAACTCAAAAAAAAAATGCTAGAAATCCAAGAATCATCCTTGAACTTACCTTGATTTAGCTAACCACCATAGCTGAATTTTTCCAAGCTTGTTCTCTCCTAGTCACGGCAATGAGGAGCAAAGATGAAAACTTTGGTTTCTCCTCCCATTTACCACATGTTTTATTATTCTTAATTCCTTATTTTATTTTGTAAACTAATAATGCTAATAGAAAATACATATTATCATCAATGACCCATACCATGGCCGGCCACTACTTATTATAAATGGAAATTTGACATGCAAACCCATCATTTTTATAACATGCATTAATAGGTCCTTATAGATTAACCTATCACCTTTTAAAAGTGTCACACATAAGTCCTATTAATTAAATTCACATGCAATCGACTAAGTCGAAGCTTAAAACTTTCACACATTCATATTCACATATTTTAGACAATAAATATCATATTCAAATACTTCGGTGACTCAGTTTAGTGGTCCCGAAACCACTTTCTGACTAGGGTCAATTTAGGGCTGTCACAATACATGCATGTCACACATGGTTCAAACCCTATACATCAACCCTAGCTCAAATAAATGGTAGAAATGGCTAGATCGGTTGATTACAACTTCAAAAATGTAAAGAACATTAAAAACGGGGCTGGAATGCACTTACTATCAAGCTTGAAAGTGACAAAACCCTAGCTATGAAGTCCCTTATGAAACTCAGCCAAGGGTTAAAGAAGATGGACAATTTTTGGCTTTATTTTCCCTTTTTTATTCTTTTATTTACCAAATAACCAAAATGCCCTTTTTACTAAACTTTGAAATTTTATCTATTCATGTCCATTTTTGTCCATAAAAATAGAAATTGGTCAAATTTCTATTTAAGGACCTCCAATTTTATCTATTCATGCTTAAAGCTTCTAGAATCACATATTTTGCAACTTTTACAATTTAGTCCTAAAAATCAAATTGGATACTCTATGAACAAAATTTCTTGGCAAAAATTCCATACAATCATGCAAACATATCATAGACCTCAAAAAATTGATAAAATAATTATTTCTACTTCAGATTTGTGGTCTCAAAACCACTATTCTAACTAGGCCCAAAATCGGGATGTTACAAATTTATTTGTGAAAATAGTAAAATTTTATGTTAAATTTATGAAATGATGGTTTAATTGGGCTAGTATAAATCCCTAAGAAGTTTGGCTAGCTTTAATGGAGGATTAAAATGGTTAGATTTCAATTTATGAGCTTAAGGACTAAATTATGTAAATTTAAAATGTTAGGGGCAAATTGGTAATTTTGCATAAATATGAATTATGGATTAAATTGAATACTAGAAGTATTTAATTGATTGAAATTATCTATTTAGATTAAGATAAAACACGTTTGGACTTAGATTGAGGAAAAGCTAAAGCTTCGAATTAGTGTGATCTAACTTTTACACCCTAATCATTGAGGTAAGTTCGTATGAATTGTAATTGCTTAAACGTTGTTTAAATTGAATGATTACTATATTATTTTGATATAAATGAATTAATATACAAATGTATCAATGCTATGATGAATTGACAGATATCGAGTCCCAGTTGAACCTCAAGAATTCATAGGATACAAATGACATGTCATTAGGGATTTCATGTTTTGGGTGTTGGTCCTGAATGTCCTACCAATGGTTGAGGTCCTACATTTTTTGTGGATTCTCCACAACACATATGAGCAGCATCGTGTAGTTTACATTCCGATACACAGCTCATGTGAGCAATGATGTAAAAGAAATGTTATGGTTATAGGTAAAGGCACACTTCGTGTAAGCTTTCCCAAGTATCCGATGTAATTCTAAATGGTTCAACGGGAAAGAAAAGGGAATGAAATGATAGAATGCAAAAGTATTGAATTATGATATGAATTAAATGATGTCATACATATGGAAATTTACATATATTATGGATAAGTTCTTTTATGTTATGGATACACATACTAACTTGTGAGCTGGTGATGTTGATTAGGCTTTACTAAGCTTATGGAATTGGTGTTGAATTGTATTTATTCTATGTATTGTAATATATAATTGGAAAGTTATGTTTAAGGTTTACAAGAGCTTACTAAGCACTCGTTGCTTGCCTAGTTGTTTTCCTTTGTTTTATAGATTATCGGAAGCTCGTCGGAGACCTATCACACTATCTAGCATACAATTCGATAGTTTTTGAATGTTTTGGCCAAGGTTATAATGGCATGTATAGAATGTTGTATAATGATGCTTTGATATGTTTGGTTGGTGCACTTTTATGTTTACCAAATGTTGTCATTTTGGGTACTTGTTAAGGCTTGTAAATATGGCTATTATGGTACGTTTTGAATGGCTTGGAAATGGTTAAATATTGTATGTTTTAGTACCTAAACGGACTAGGTTTGATGCATGAAATGAGGTATGTGAACATGTTTAGGTAAGTGTTTTTTGGATGCTAATTATGGTGCCTTTGAATGGCATATTGGTTAGTTGAATTAGGATCTTGAAATGGCATTTTGATTTGCGTTTAAGTGATGTTTAGGTCCCTTTAAAATGTGCTTAAATGGGTTGACAGGTTATGCATGAAATGGTTTAAAATGGCTTGATTTTAGGTAAAATTTGGGTTTACACAGCCTGAGACACAGGCATGTGACTCATCCATGTGAGGTACACAGCCGTGTGTCATCTAAGTATTTCTTAGGGTTCAAGTCAGTGAGTTACATGACCTAGTACACGGCTTGACACACAGGCGTGTGGGGCAACTCAGAGAATTACATGGGTGTGTGACACAGCCATGTGACCCTACTTAGTGAGTTACACGATTGAAGACACGAGTTAGAACATGGCCATGTATCACTTGTTCGAAAGTTACACGGCCTGGGGTGTTCCCACACAGACGTGTGACCCCTATTTCCAATTTTTACAACTTTTTCCTAAACTTTCTATTTTGTTTCAAATTAGTCCTGAATCACTCCTAAGATAATTTTTGGGCCTCGAGGGCTCGATTTAGGGAAGTATACATGTGTATGAATGGTTTATGATATTATTAACATGACATGATGTTTAAATGTTTCTGATTTTATGGTAATGCTCTGTAACCCTAATTCGACGACAAAGACAAGTTAGGGGTGTTACAGTTGGCAACCCAAATTAGGTCTTCGTATAAATTTGATTGCGTGGAGGAAAATAGCTTCAATATACTTGGGTAGCACATCAACCTATTTTGCTCCACACCATGTCTATGGCATGACACGATACACAATTTCTACCCTGTGTCATTCGTTTTGTGCTTTGACATCTCGAGAAACTTATACATCACTCATACCTTGCTTCCACCTCAATTGGGCCTTTATACCTTCATCTTACACACTCAATTGAACTTATTAGTACTACCTAAGACCTGTTTAAACCTATTGGGTCAGAACACTTATAAAATGTGTTAAAAAAACACTTATTTTATTAATCTTTAATTCTTAAGCCTAAATATCGAAAATGAAATATAAAATCCTAAATTGCCTAAAAAACAAGCTCCTTAAATACGAAATTGGCTACTACATTTGATGATAGGTCACCCTTTCGTAGGCACAAGTCGAGCCCTGATATGACATAAAATTGTTTTTATAATCTCCAATTCATCCAAGCTTTACTTAGTGGATATATATAAATGTTTTAAATGTTAATTCATAAATATTTTCAAAGATGCTTACTGTACATGCTCCGCTGACATCTCCCACTCGTATCAAACGTTGAAACGAGTGAAAGGTGTTATAGCTATGGTTCATTTCCTACAATAAAATTCTACAACCAAAATAATATATTTTTCTCTCTAGTTAGATCAAGAAGGTATATTTTCGAACCCTTCATTTATCCCAAATTCATTCCCCGTACATGGATCCATTGATTAAGATCGCTGAAATTATTTTTTCGCTGCACCATGAGATGTACCAGCATTCCAACAATAGGTCCTCTTTTAACTATTCATCCATCTTTATACAATGTTATTCCCAATAAATCCTACCTTAAGAATCTGTCAATAGTAGACCCATTTTATAATCATGAATCAAAGTGTAACCTTCTTCATGTTCACATGAGAACTTGTTCAAATATACTTAAGTAATTCTATCGAATGGAATTCTCACAACGGATCATGTTCAATAAACTAGTTTCCATAACAAGTACCAATTGTTTTCCTCAACTATCTTGCATACTTCAACCTATGAAAGCGGTTACATGCATCCAATGCATGAAAGATAAGCATATGCTAATATCTAGAACATTACCAATGTTGTATGTTAGCAATCCATTGACTAGGAACATGACTTTAATGCATAAAAATCCTATAATTGTAGCTTTGTTTTGCAATTCCTTTTCTAGGTCTTATTTGCTCCATGGGCTTCATTTTGTTAGTACTTAGAACATTTTGTAGATTATTTGTACTAAAATGGAAGAAAACCTTTGCATTAGTACCTATGAGCATGTTATTTTGTTTTATTGACTTGTATATCCCAAATGCAATCCAAATGCCACTAGAACATATATTCTTTCAAATTATATAATAGAAGTTTTTTTAATATTCATGTACAATATATATTTAAATATTTAAATATAAAAAATTTTATTACTTTTTAAATGTGTTAAAAATTTAAAAACAAGTAGTTGGAAGAAGTAAAAGTGGACTTCTTTCTCAAACATTTCAATCAAGTTCAAATCTTAAAGTCAAAATTGTTGAGAGGGCTTTACTTGAATACTACCTTCGACCTGAACATGATTAAATTAGACTGTAAATGGATGATGAAACCTATATATATATATATATTAAAATTTTAAAAATCAAATGGAAGATGACACTTGTGGTTATACTAATAATATATATTAAAAATTAAATGTATTTATGTAAAACATATCTCCATATCGGATAAGATTATACATAAACCGTAAAATTGATTATTATACTTGTGGATATATATTTACTAAGAACACTGCCACTCAATGAGTAGGTCAATACTATAATAATTATGAATATATTTTATTACTTTGTTGATGGATATTTCTCATGATTTCTATTATAATTTAAATGTAAATTTTATAACAGCCATTGGGATTAATAAGGGTATAATTGTCACCTAAAATTTTCAACTCTTAAACAAATCATTAAAATTAATCCGCATACAATTAAACCTAATAATTTTTTTCTCTCAAATTTAAAAATAACTCACCTTTGAAAAAAATGTTAAATGTTAGGTCTGATCTGGTAGCACGCCTCTGTCTGCTATTCTAGCACGTGTAGTTCTCTTTATTTTATTGGGTTTTTTGTTTTTTTCCTTTTTCTTTTTTGTGTAGTTTTTCTGAAGGTCGCAACTTGGGAAGTGCAAAGGTGATTTTTTTTTTAGAATCAAGTTTAGCAAGGGGGATGGAGAATGAACTAGCTGATTTTTCATTAGAAGATGAATAGGACAAAATTTTAGTGGTTTGCAATGATGATGGTCATCAACAAGTAATGCACAATTTGTGTTTGGTGGCATGCTACCTTACAATAAGTGTCGTTCATTTTCCTACTATGAAAAGCATTTTAGTAAATTCATGGCATCTAGAAGGTGTTCAGATCTCAGATCTAGAGGAGAAAAGTTTTTTATTTAAGTTTTTTTCATAAGATGGATCTGGATTAGGTAGTTAATGGGGAACCTTGGGCTTTCAATAATCATTTATCGGAGTTTGATAGGTTGGAGGTGGGGGAAGATCTGATCAAGTTGCCAATACGATTTTCTACTTTTTATATTGAGAAACAAAAGTTGTCTCGAGTGATTGATTTAGTAGAGGATAGGGAAGATCGTTCAGCAGGTAGGACTCTTTTTATATTGGCCGCTGCCAAGGGGCTTACTGATTGATCATAATGAGAATATTTTGTTTGAATGTTTGTGGTTTGGGGATGCCACGGGCAATCAGGAGACTTCAGGATAAGCTGAAGATGTATAATCCTTAGATTGTCCTATTGATGGAGAAAAAAAATTAAATTAGAGAAGAATGGAGCGGGTAGGTAAGAGATGCAGATTTTTGAATGGGATTGATGTTGATGCTGAAGGGTCTAGAGGTGGGTTGAGTCTTGCTTGGAAAGGGGATTCCACTATCACTTTGAGGAGTTTCTCAAAAAATCATATCGATTTTGAGGTTGTGGAGGGTTTAGAAAGGAACAAGTGGAGATTTACAGGGTTTTATGGGGCCCCAGATGTGCGTAGAAGAGAGGATACATAGAATTGTTAAGGAGTCTAGTTATCATAGAATCTTCCTTGGTTAGTAGGAGGTGACTTCAATGAAATTTTATACTCTTCTAAGAAGAAATGGGGTTTTCCTAGGGAGGAAAGACATATGGAGGCCTTTAAAGAAGTTCTTTATGATTACCAACTCACAGACGTAGGGTTTTCTTGTCCATGGTTTACGTGGGAAAGGAGCAATCTCCTAGAAACCAATTGTAACACCCCGTACCCGAGACCGTTGCCGGAGTCGAACACGAGGTGCTAACAGACTTAATTCATTTATTTTCACAGTCCATTTTAAAAATTTCCAGACAAGCTAGCTAACTGCGTCACTGTCACCTTAAAAATCATATCTTGAGTTCCAAAACTCGAAAACCAGTTTCATAAATTTTACCTGAAACTAGACTCATATATCCATCTACAATTTTTTTTCTAGAATTTTTAGTCAAGCCAATTAGTACATTTTATTAGTTAAAGGCTCCCCTGTTTCAGGGTTCGACTACTCTGACCTTCATGCATTACGACTTAGATATCTCCTTGTACAGGGCTTCAATACTTATGCCGTTTGTTTCTAAAGAAACTAGACTCAAAACGGAATCTGTACATATAGGGAATGACTTCTAATTATCTCTGGTTAATTTATAGTGAATTTCCGAATTCGGAACAGAGGATCCAAAAATCGCTCTGGCCCTGTTTCACGAAAACTTAAGCATCTCATAAAATACGGCTCATATGATCGTTTCGTTACTTTCATATGAAAATAGATTCACCAAGGTTCGATTACATAATTTATTCACTATTTAATTCCATTCGTAATATTTTTATTGATTTTTCAAATCCACACCACTGCTGCTGTCAGCATTTGTTTTTAAGGTAAACTTTACCTATTTCATGGTTTTCCATGAATCAACTAGAATTTGTCATACAAAGCACCAAAATGATCATGATTAACCATTCCAATGGCTAATCGTTACCAAACATTTCCATACTTCTCAATGAACAACATACAAAACGATTATAATGCTATGCTCAAAGTATATATAAGCCATGTTCGCATGGCTATCCAAATTTACACAAAACCAAAGGGTACATGACCAACAACAAAAAGGGTAGTCCTATACATGCCATTTTCAGAGTTCAACCAAAAGTGTACCAAAAGGGCTTTGATAGTGTGGACAACTTCGACTTCGACAATCCCGAGTCCGATAGCTGACGAACCAAAATCTATAAAATAGAGATTCAAAGAACGGAGTAAGCATTTAATGCTTAGTAAGTTTTGAGCAATGAAATTAAGCACAACTGAAGTATAGCATTCATATAACTAAACGGATAATTTCATATACACATATTCTCAAAAATCAGTCCTACTTCACATTTCCAACCCTTATATTCACACATAAGGGATCAACTTAACCAAAGGTCGGAAGCTCATTAATTGTCTGAGCGAATAATATTTAAAAGGAATCAACTACTCCAATGCATATACGAAACGTACCTCATCGTTGGGATTTTACGAGCGTATTAATTGAAATTATTATAGCAAGATTGCTCATTCCCAAACCAAGTACCTTCGGAATTTAGCCGGATATAGCTACTTGCTCAAATGCCTTCGGGACTTAGCCCGGTTATAGTAACTCGCACAAGTGCCTTCGGGACTTAGCCCGGTTATAGTAACTGGCACAAATGCCTTCGGGACTTACCCCAGATATAGTAACTCGCACAAATCCCTTCGGGCTTAGCCCGAAATTAGTCACTAGCACAAATGCCTTCGGGACTTAGCCCGGTTATCATCCGAATATCCATGCACATATCAATAAATCATGACACATCTATAATTCATTTTCATAACTAGAATTCAAACACAAGTCACTTATGAAGCATTATCATTTTCAGCTCAATAGTTACATACAAAGAGCATGATTTTGATTTACTTAAAACATGATCTAATCGAATCATAATCTAAGATCCAGTACTCAAAAACTTACCTCGGCTGTTGTCGAATGATTTCGGCGGCTATTCGATCACTTTTTCCTTTCCCTTATCCAACTTTGGTCCTCTAAGCTCAAGAGCTAATTCAAGCAAATTTAACTTATTAAAGTCTCATTATGCTAGCTTATGGCCGAATATGACAAGGAGTTTGATAGGTCATATGGCCACCTTTAGCTCAAATACAAAATGGTCATACGCATTTTTAATCACATTGAGCAATTTAATACAATTAATCTAACATTTCCTCATGTGCACCTTTATGACCGAATACACACATCATTAACCTAATATCAATTAACTAAGCACTTTAACAAATTCTCCTTGAGCCGATTATCTAAGTCAAGATAGATTCATCATTATGCTCGCCTATAACCGAATACATGCAACACCAATCTATCTAATGTGGCCGAATATGCATGTCTATGTTGAGGCCAATTATATGCTTAATACTTCCTACAAATATGGTTACTTGTATTGACTACATACCATTTTGTTTCAAGTTCAAAACTCGGCTAATACACATATATACACTAGTAATCAAATACTAACATTTGCACTTCACCTTACTACCATTTTTCATCCAAATAACATGAATCAACAACCATATTTCTCTTCTACTTCCTACCATGGCCGAATGCATCAAGACACCATACCATTTCAATTTTGGTCATGGGTTAAACAAAGAACTTAATATGACAGCCCTAAAATGACCCTAGTCGGAAAGCGGTTTCGGGACCGCTAAACCGAGTCACCAAATTATTTGAATGTGATATTTATTGTCTAAAATATGTGATTATGAAGGTGTGAAAGTTTTAGGCTTCGATTTAGTAAATTGCATGTGAATTTAGTCAAAAGGACTTATGGGTGACATTTTTGAAATGTGATAGGCTAATCTACAAGGACCTAATAGTGCATGTAATCAAAAGGGAGGACTTGCATGTCAATTTCCCCCCTAATATGTAGTGGCCAGCCATGAGCATGGGTGGACAAGATGTTGTGGCCAAAAACATGTCATAAACATGTTGGGGTAGTGCATTATGTAAGGATTAATAAAATAAAGAGCATGGGTGGACAAGATGTTATGGCTAAAAACATGTCATAGACATGTTGTGTTGGTGCATCATGGGAGGAAACAATAAAATAAAGTTAGTAATAAAGAAATGGAGAAAATAAAAGAGAAAATAAAAGAATGAATTAAGAATGATAAAACATGAGGTGAGTGGGAGGAGAAACCAAAGTTGTCTCCCCCTTTACTCCCTATTGCCGTGACTAGTGAAAGAGGAGAAAAACAAAGTTCTTTCTTTGTTGTTCAACTTGGCCGAATAGAAGAAGCAAAGGAGGGGAAGAAAATTCGGTCACTTGAATCCTTAGGAAGGTTAGTACATTGTGTTGAAATTGTGAAATAATTACTTGTTTTAGGTAAATTATCATGGTTCTTGCTTAGCCCATGCAAAAATTTCCACTAATGATGGGTGAATAGAGCCTTCGGCTAAGGTTATAAGGGAAGAAATTTTGATTGCTTTACTTGAATCTTGATGATGAATGTATTGAGGAAAGAACTTGGTCTTTCTAAAAATATGAATGGTTAAAGTTCATACTAGTAATAGCCAAATTAAAGAATGCTTGATGTCATGAGAAAATGCTGTTCATGTTAATTGGATGAGAAAGGGTAGTTGGGTGAAGTAGAGTCTAGCAAATGAGCACATATGTGCACTAGTTGCTAAATGAAGAAAAATCGGCTAACAAGGGAGTACTAAGGCTGAATATGATTTTGAATATTAGTGGTGTAGTTGCCGAATTTGAACTATGAAGTTATTGAGTAATGTGTGTGTTTTAAGTGATAGAATTGAGTGAATGCTTGGAATGTGATATGTATGAATTATGTGTTAAATTAAGGTTTGCTGAGCTAGCTATTAAGATGAAGTGCAAATGTTAGTATTTGATTGCTAGTGTATATATGTGTACTAGCCGAGCCTTGAATTTAAATAATGGTTGGAGCACCATGTGTTGTAATAAGATTATTTGAGTGAAATCATAGATATTTATATGATGAATTCGATTGTGGATATACATGCTTAAACAAGATGCACACATGAATGAATAGATAGCTTGGTGTTGCATGTATTCGGTCATAAAGGTGCACATGAGGAAATGTTAGATTAATTGTATTAAATTGCTCAATGTGATTAAAAATGTGTATGACCATTTTGTGTTTGAGCTAAAGGTGGCCATATGACCTATCAAACTCCTTGTCATATTCGGCCATAAGCTAGCATAATGAGACTTTAATAAGTTAAATTTGTTTGAATTAGCTCAAGAGCTTAGAGGACCAAAGTTGGATAAGGGAAGGGAAAAAGTGATCGAATAGCCGCCGAGATCGTTCGACCACATCCGAGGTAAGTTTTAAGTGATTAAACGTTGAGTAAATTCAATCATAATAGGACATAATGAGTTGATTTAATAAGATATGATGTGGCCATGATATGTCTTAAACCCAAATGGTAAGTTCATAAGTGTTTGGACTTGGAAATTTAAGAGCAAATTGTAATAATTTGCTTTGGACAGCAACAGTAACGTGATTTTAGAAAATCACTATAAATTGTTGGTGTGGAATTATAGGCTGAAAAAAAATATGTAATCAAAGCTTAGTTAGTCTAGTTTCTTATAAAAGAGACCGTGGAAGCGAAGAAATTTCCTATAAAGAGATATTTAAAGTTGTGTGGGACAGTGTCAGAATGACTCCGAAATCCCCTGTTCTGTTTTTGGAAAATCATTATAATTTGTACAAAAATGGTTATAAGATAAGATTTATATGCTTAGACTCCTTAATGAGTCTAGTTTCAAATTAAATCAACTAGAACACATTATGAATTCTGTACAATGAAAAATTTGATTCGTAGTGAAGAGTGGTCAGATTAGTCAAATAGTGAAACAGGGGAAACTTTAAGAAAAATCTGGTACTGATTGGCCAAACCTAAAATTCTGGAAATTTTATGGATGGAAGATATACGAGTCTATATTCAGGTAAAATTAACGGCAAGTGATTTGGAGTTTTGTAGCTCCAGTTATAAATAATTTAGTGACTATTGCTCAGGAAAACAGCTCGTAGTGAATATGTGATTTTGTTGTAAATATGGATAAAACTTGTTTTAGTTGCTCATAAGCTATTGATTAAACCCATACGTGAATTCTAAATCGTGATATTGTAAAACGATATATGAGTGCTAGACGGATCTTCGATATTAAAATTTGTGAAATTGTAAGTTTATGAGTATTCGAATATGAAATGATAGTATGGCCTGAAATTGAATTATTCATTGGAAAATGATTGGTGTAGATTCGACCAAGACAAAGTGTATACATGATAGTATATGTGGTATGTGAAGTATATTTGGATAATTGTGATGTGAATACATGAAAATTTATATTTTGATTTAGGATTTTATGTGATGAATGTGAATGTGTATATATGTGATAAGGCCGAATGGCCAATGTGGTGAATATGAACATGCATATATGTGATAAGGCCGAATGGCCTATGTGATGAATGTGAACATGTATATATGTGATGAGGCCGAATGGCCAATGTGATGAATGTGAGCATGCATATATATGATAAGGCCGAATGGCCAATGTGATGAATGTGAGCATGCATATGTGTGATAAGGCCGAATGGCCAATGTGGTGAATATGAACATGCATATATGTGGTAAAGCCGAATGGCTAGTGTGAAATATGTAGGCGATGTGCGTATATTGTGGCCGAACGACCAAATGTGAAAGGTGTGTATTATTAGATATTTGATGAGGCAAATGAATTACAAATATGACAGTCGATGTGAATGTTGTAACATGTGATTAAATGTACATGAAACTTGGAAATATATTCCGGGTGAGACCCGATGACTACGTGTGGAGAGTATGTCCGGGTAAGACCCGATGACTACGTGTGGAGATTTTGCCCGGGTAAGACCCGATGACTACGTGTGGAGATTTTGTCCGGGTAAGACCCGATAACTTCGTGTGGAGATTTCGTCCGAGCTAAAGGTCTCGCCGATAATCCGAGTAGAGGTTAAAGCTATAAGACTTCGTAATAAGAATTGCTTATAAATATATTCAATGCGAAAGGTTAAACAGGTATGTACTCCAAGTTTATATGTGAGCTTGATTTGAACTAAATCATAAGGTAGTTATGTGATGCATACGAGAGCAATCTATGAGACTATTCCTATGATTATGTGACATCGGATAGTGTGAGAGGTTATGTGAAATCATACGATATATCTATGTCACATGAGCTCACTTTTATGTGAAAGTTTATCTGCCTATTGTATATAATGAGATGTGCATATTCGGAAGAGGGATGGTATGCCCGAAGGAGGAGTGAAATAAAAATACGAACAACTATGTTATAATTTGATTGTTATCTGTTGACGCTGCTTAAAACTTACTAAGCATTGTAATGCTTACTCCGTTTACTCTGTTTCCTCTGTTTTATAGATCTCATTTGGAAGCTACAGGCTCGGGGATCATCAGCAACTAGTCACACTATCACTATCCACTGTTTGGCTACTACGTTTTGGATTATCTTATGGCATTTATAGAATAGACTAGTAATGAGAGGATATTTTGGTTAATGTATATAAGCCATACGAAAATGGCATCTTTTGAATGTGTACTTATGGAACTTTAAATTGTATCCCTGACTGTTTTTAGTACTTATCTAAAGGAATGTTCAAAAAAAAAATTTTACTGTTCTGATATGAGTTTCAAGACTAGTAATGCCCCTTTATCTATTCCGACGATGGATACGGGATTGGGGTGTTACACTTAATGTCTAACTCAAAAATGCTAAAAAGAAAATCCAAGAGTCATCAATCCACCATCACATGTATCATTACAAAGCTTCACATTTAGCATGCAAATGACATCAACACAAATCCACCTTAGCCGAAACTTAACTCATCTTCATGCCTCATCACCACAACATCAAACACCAACCAAGAAGACAACACCCATGGCCGAATATCATCTCCTTCACATAGCAAAGATTTAAACCATGGGCTAGGTAGAACTCAAGCTAACAACTAAAAACATGCAAGAATCTCATGGAACAACATCAAACATACCTCCTCCTAAACACCAACCAACCGAACATGAAGCAAGAAAATCCTCTTCTTCTTCCTTCCTCAAGTCACGGCAATAGAGGAGTAGCCTAGCTCATTTTTTTTTTCTTTTCCTCTTTCTCCTCCTACTAACCACTATTATTTTATTACCCATGCTCCTTATTTTATCATTCCTCCCATAAAACACTAACATAAGATGTTTATGACATGTTTTACCCATCACATTTTGTCCACCCTCATTGTCATGGCCGGCCACTACCAATTAAGTGGGGAAATTGACATGCAAGTCCACCCTTTTTAATTGCATGCACTAATAGATCCTTATAGATTAACCTATCACATTTCACAAGTGTCACACATAAGTCCTATTAACTAAATTCACATGCAATTAACTAAATCGAAGCTTAAAACTTTCACACATTCATATTCACATATTTTAGA
Source organism: Gossypium hirsutum (assembly GCF_007990345.1). NCBI lineage: Eukaryota > Viridiplantae > Streptophyta > Magnoliopsida > Malvales > Malvaceae > Gossypium > Gossypium hirsutum. Next base: position 16,679,935 of record NC_053427.1, on the reverse strand, counting down.
CAATAATTATCATATTCAAATAATTTGGTGACTCGGTTTAGCGGTCCCGAAACCGCTTTCCGACTAGGGTCACTTTAGGGCTGTCACACCAATATTAGGGAATGACTTAATATGGGTTAGTGAATGTGGGTTGGATTATGATGTTTCTGAATATAATGGTTCATCATCTTTATTACTCTTTTTCAAACTAATGTCCTCTTCTTATTTGATTAGAACAGGAAGGATATGATGTTTGCTTAAGATGTTTTTGGTTTGAGGCATGGTAGGTGTTGGAGGAGACTTTAGAATATGAGGTGAAGGATATTTAGGAGGAGGACGATGATGATATTCTCATTAAACTCGAGAAGGTTAAGGCTGGATTAGGCAAATGGGTGAAAGACATTAAACGAAAGAAGGCTAGGGTTAATAAGAAGTTGACAAGGAAACTTGAACTCTTGGTAGAAGGGAACAGAGATGATGATCACCTCATGGATTTGATCGATGCCAAAATTCAATTAAACTTTGAGATTGATATGATGAGCTCTTTTGGGAGCAGAGAGCGAGAGAAAATTGGTTAAGGCTGAGAGATAAGAACACAACTTTCTTTCACAATTTTTCCTCCCAAAGACAGAGAATGAATCGGATAGGAGGTTGTCAGAGGCGAGATGGATAGGTAATGCAAGGTGAGTCTGAAATGGAGAATATTGTTAGAAATTATTTTGAAGCTCTTTTTTGAATCAAAGGGAATAAGAGATACTACCCATATTTTGTCTGGGGTTAAAAGGTGCATCTCTAATAATGATAATGCTTGGTTGATGAAGAAGTACACAGATAAAGAGGTTGTAGAGGCTCTAAATAGTATGGGGCCAACAAATGCCTCAGGTGATGATGGTTTCTCGGCTCTTTTTTATCAAAAATGTTGGCACATTGTTGGAGGGACGTGATTTCTCATTGCTTAGCAATGCTAAATGAAGGTAAAACCTTAGTTCCATTAAATGTTACCAAATATTATGCTTATCCCAAAAATCTCTAATCCAACAAACATAATGAATTTTAGGTCGATTAGTTTGTGCACGGTTCTTTATTAAGTGATTGCTAAAATGATAGCAAATTGATTTCAAAGAGTTTTGGAGGATTGCATTGATGGAGCCTAAAGTGCTTTTGTACTAGGTCGGTTGATTTTTTATAATGTTTGTAACACCCCAAACTCAGCCTAGACGTTATGGCCAGATCCAGCGTGTCACATTGAAGTGTTTTATCGAAAACCTTGTTTTCATTGAAAACCCTTCTTTGAGATAAAAACCTTGAGCAAAAACCCAAGTTGTATTTGTTGCTTTCAAAGTGAGGTGTATTTTAAAAAAACTATTCCTTCTTTTATACTAATAATTACTTTGTAAAATCTCTTTTCAGTTGCGGAAGTTTTATATCAAACAGATGATCTATGAAAACTTGTCATTTAAAAATTGAGTTGCGAAAATGTAGTATTCAAAAACAGTTATGGTCTTAAGAAAACCATGTTCTACTTCTAGCAAATATAAAGCATAATAATAATGAATATAATTCTAATTTGAATAATAACCAGAGGAAAGGCCTTATTACATTCCGGATTGAAATAACTTTAAATACTAGAAATTATAGGCTTAAGAATAGAAGTCCAAGTCGTCTTGCTAGCTGGCCACCTCGGAGTCCCTCCAACCGTCGAACACCTACTGAGGATCACCTAAGAAAAATAAAAGAGGGGGTGAGTTTTCGAAAACTCAATGTGTACAACCCTCGACAAATAGAAAAGCACGCAATAGCAAGTCTTTTTGGGCTTGAGCCCAATTCAATTTCAGAAAAAATGTAAAGCAATCAAATATGCACGGATCCCACCCATCCAACCGCTACACATCATCTCCATCCCCCGATACACACGATGTAGGGATATAAATATCAACCTACCCATCCGATACACTCCAATGGTAGCCCGGTTGCGGTACTACCTAACATTGTAGCAAGCTGCTACTCAAATATTAAGCTTAATAGCCATCGGCGGATCCATGGTCGTCAAGCAACCATGCGATCCTCATATACTTCATTCGTTGCATAATTCCCAACCCATATGCAACGTAAATAGAATATCATATGAATGCAGCAGGTATACATGTAATATCCATAAATCTTACATTCCACACATAGGGGTATTTTAGCTATTTTCGCCTTTAGGGGAATTTTCGATAATTTTTCTTTATTACGGGTTTATTACTTACCTTGGCCCGTTAACAAGTCCTCGTTGGCAAAAGTGAATAGATACTATGCACCAGATAGTATTCCAGAGAAGAGGAGGTAAGTCACCAAGACCGCTTAAGTACCAAGCTCTCTCTAGATCCAATCTTAGACATGCATATACTCATTACTACACCTTCACCTTATGACTCGTCCACGGTCGCAATTAATTAATTATTTAAGTTTTATGCCTGATTGAGGAGTTACCAAAAACTGGGTCCACAACCCCTTACTAAACACTAACAGATCCATACTTATTCATTTGGCCTCTTTAGGCCCAATCTCATTCATATGGCCCATCGGGCCCAATCACATTCATATGGCCCATCAGGCCCAATCACTTTCATAGGGCCCGTCCGGCCCAATCACATTCATAGTCATACAATCATATGATTTTTCATCACATAGTATCAAATTGCCAATTTTGCCTAGTATGGGCCCTACCCATTTAGCCCATTCTGGCCCAGTTGGCCAATACACAGCCCAAGTCTATGGAATCGCTCATGGGGCCTCTAATAACCTATCGGTTTCCCTCCTTACGAGTGTTCGATCACTCGCAAGACTATTGTAGCCAAACTTTCGACTTTTCAGCATTTTGGCTTTTTGAAATTTCGGGATTTGTCAGTCTACTGTGTGTGTACAGTGTATGTACACACCTGGTACTAAAACGTGTCGCGATATCCTTAGCCATGAACCTAAAAACAATATCACTCAACGATTAATCACACACTTATCAAATACAATCACCAAAAACCAAAAATCTCACGTTTGTCTTACCTTAAATGACAAGCCTTAACAGCACTTTCTTGATCACTAATCACGAGTATTTCTTAAATCCGCATCAATCTTAATCATTAAGAACCAAACAACAAGTGACTTGCAATCATATTAAGTCACTCTTAAATCATCCATGAGCATTCGGCCAACCTTAACAAATAAAAGAGGAATACTTACCCAAAACCCCAAAACGCCTAAGGAGCAATTCGACAGAGATCTGAAATTCGAGATTCAATGCTAATTCCCTACCAAACTGATTTAGAAAGAGTGAGTGAGAGAAGAAATTGGTACTAAGAAGACCAATTAAAAGAAAGTAAAGCACTTACACAAGAATCAATCGGCCAACGTTGAAGAAAAAAGTGGCGACACAACAAGAATTTGGCCTAAAAGATATTCAGCTTTAGAGAAAGTAACTAGGAGCGAGAAAGAAAAAAGTTTGATGAGAAAGGAAGGGAAGAAATCGACACAAACTAAAAGACAAAGAATAAAGGATTTCGGCTTTTAGATATTTGAAGAGAAAAGTGTTTTCAGTGAAAAGAAAGGAAGAATTCGACATTAGCCTTGAATTCCCAAAATCAACACCTATATAAACTATAGCCGAATTTACCTATCCCCAAATTCCCAATTCAGCTCCTCTTCTTTACAACACTCATCTCCTAACTTTTCTCCCTGATAACTCTTTAATCCCTTCTTTAAATTTCTCTTCTAATCACTCCCTTCAGAGTTCACATCTAACACCACTACTGGCCATTTATTGAGCAAAAAAAAAATAAATCCTTCTTTTGAGCAATGAGGGATTCAAACCCCAAACCTCCTTGCCATGCATGTGACGCCACCTCTAAGCCCCACATGTGATGCTGCTTGCCACTCCAACACAAGGCTCCTTATGTCCAATTCCTCCTTCATTTATTTAAAAACCAAACTACTTGCCACCAAGGTTCTTTTAATTATTAAACTATAATTTCCTTCACCCCAAAGTTTAAACTCATAACTTAACCAAGGCCTATTATCACATAAATAACACTTGAGTAAGAATATTAAGCACACCTTTTATCAAAATAAAAAAAAAAGAAAGTTCAGGATTTTTGGGGTGTTACAACTCTACCCCTAAAAGAAATTTCGTCCTCGAAATTTTACCTGATCCAAACAGTTGAAGATATTGATATCTCATCGCTTCCTCAGGCTCCTAAGTAGCCTCCTCAGCCTTATGATTATGCCAAAGCACTTTGACTAATGGGACGGACTTCCTTCTCAGAACCTTAACATCACGACCAATTATTTGTATGGGCTCTTCTTAGAAAGTTAAGCCTGGCCTAACCTCGATGTCCTCAACCGACACTACATGTGAAGGATCTGAGCGATACCGTCTTAGCATGGAAACATGAAACACATCGTGGATTTGGCTCTGTTCAGAAGGTAATTCCAGCTGATAAGCGACTGGCCCAATCCGCCTTACAACCCGATATGGCCCAATGAACCATGGGCTTAGCTTCCCCTTCCGTCCAAGCCTTAATACCTTCTTCCACGGAGAGACCTTGAGAAAAACTAAGTCCCCTACTGCGTACTCTATCTCTTGACGCTTAAGGTCAGCATACGACTTCTACCTATCCAAGGCCTCTTTCAATCGATCCCGAATCAATTTTACCTTACCCTCAATATTTGCTACTAACTCAGGGCCCAAAACTCTTCGTTCGCCCAATTCCGTCCAACACGTTGGAGTTCGACACCATCGCCTATACAATGCTTCATACAAAGCCATCCCAATACTTACTTGATAACTATTATTGTACGCAAATTCGACTAACAGCAAATAGTCTTCCCAACTACCTCGAAACTCAATTACACATCCTCTCAACATATCTTCCAAAACTTGGATCACCCTTTCCGACTGTCCATCAGTTTTAGGGTGGAATGTCGTATTGAAGTTCAACCTAGTACCCAACACCTCATGTAGCTTCTTCCAAAATCACAAAGTGAAACGTGGGTCCCTATCAAATATTATGGAAACTGGCACTCCATGCAATCTTACAATCTTTGCCACATACAACCTTGCCAGCTTTTCTAATGAGTAATCGGTGTGTACCGGTACAAAATGGGCAGAATTGGTAACCGATCCACTATAACCCATATCGAGTCTTTCTTAGTAGGCATCAAGGGTAGCCCACTAACAAAGACCATAGTAATCCTTTCCCACTTCCAAAGTGGAATCTTTACTGGCTGAAGCAATCCTAAAGGAAACTGATGTTCCGCCTTCACCTTTTGACAAAACAAGCATTTACTTACGAACTCCATAACCTCGCGCTTAAGTCTAGGCCACCAATAAAGCTCACGCAAATTTTGATACATCTTTTTTCTATCAGGATGCATAGCATAGAGGCTGCTATGTGCTTCCTGTAGAATAGACTGCCTTAGATCCTCGTCCTTCGGTATACACATTCTCCCACAAAAACACAACAATCCTTCACTATTTATCCCAAAGTCTGACGTCTCTCCATTTTCTACTTGTCTAAAACGAGCACCCAAAGTCTCTTCCACTAACTGCTTACTCTTTATCTCCTCGACCCACACCGGCTTTACTTGCAGCTCACCTAACAAACTACCACCATCCAACAAGCTTAAACGGGCAAGCATAGCCCTCAAGTACGACTTAACCCTACGACTCAACGCGCCGGCCACCATATTTACTTTGCCAAGGTGGTATTCAATCGTACAATCATAATCCTTCAATAATTCCACCCACCTATGTTGCCTAATAATTCCACCCACCTATGTTGCCTAAGGTTTAGCTCTTTTTGGGTAAGGAGGTACTTCAAACTCTTATGGTCGAATAAATTATATACTTCTCTCCGTATAAATAATGCCTCCAAATTTTTAGCGCAAAAACCACCGCAGCTAGTTCCAAGTCATGGGTTGGGTAATTCACCTTGTGAGTCTTAAGTTGACGTGACGCATACGCAACTACCTTTCCTTCCTACATCAACACACAACCCAAACCCACATGCGACGCATCACTATAAATCGTAAACTCCTTCCCAGGCTCTGGCTGAATCAACACAGGGGCCTCAGTTAAAACCTTCTTAAGCTTTCCAAAACTCTCTTGCTGCTTGTCCGTCCAAACAAATGGTACCCCCTTCCTTAATAACTTAGTTAAAGGCGCAGGTGCAGGAATTAATGAAAAGCCCTCAACAAACCGCCTATAGTACCCTGCCAAACCCAGAAAACTTCAGATTTCCGATGTTGACTTAGGTGTTTTCCAGTTTAACACTGCTTCAATTTTTCGGGGATCCACCTTAATCCCCTTAGCTGACACCACATGTCCTAGAAAAGTAACCTCCCTTGGCCAAAATTCGCACTTACTGAATTTGGCATACAACTGCTTCTCCCTCAAAATCTACAACACAATCCTTAAGTGTGCATCATGCTCATCCTCATTTCCTAAGTACACTAAGATGTCATCTATAAAAACCACTACGAACCAATCCAGGTAGGGTTGGAAGACCCGATTCATGAGATCTATGAAAGCGGCAGGTGCGTTCGTCAGCCCGAATGGCATCACCAAGAACTCGTAATGCCCATAATAAGTTCTGAAAGGTGTCTTCTAAACATCTGCCTCTGTAACCCTCAATTGGTGATACCCGAACGCAGATCAATCAGCGAGAAAATGGAAGCTCCCCTAAACTAACCAAAAATATCATCGATTCTCGGTAAAGGGTACTTATTTTTAATAGTTAACTTATTCAATTTTCGATAATCGATGCACATTTGCAACGTCCCATTTTTCTTCTTTACGAATAACACCGGTGCTCCCCACGGAGACACACTTGGTCGGATGAACCCTCAATCCAACAATTCCTGAATCTGTGCCTTAAGTTCTACCAACTCCTTTAGTGTCATCCGATAAGGGGCGATGGACATTAGAGTCGTACCATGTAACAACTCGATTCCAAATTCCATTTCTCTATTGGGAGGCAACCCTGTCAGCTCCTTGGGAAAAACATCAAAAAATTCTCTAACTATTCTCAGCTTCTTAACAGTAGGGCTATTAGCCTCTGTATCGCTAATATAAGCCAAATGGGCCTCGCATCCCTTTCGTACCAACTTCTCAGCCTTTAATGCCGAAATCACATTCGACATATAATTTCAGCGTTCACCAATCACCACCACCTCCTTATCCTCCGCCGTTCTTAACACCATTTACTTTACAACGCAATCCAAGGTTGCTCGGTGTTTCACCAGCCAATCTATATCCAAGACTAAATCAAACTCGCTAAACGGCAGTTCCATCAAATCTACTAAAAAGGTAAACCCTTGGACTACTAAGGGTACCTCCCTAAACAATTTATTCACTCCCACTGACTGGCCTAACAAACTTATCATAGTAATCTCATTCGCAGTAATTTCAAACATATTACCCGAAGGTTCAGTCATATTGCATGCAACATATGAATGCGTTGATCCAATATCAATCAATGCAGTGTAAGGTAACTCATGTATAAAGAACATACCCGTTATCACATCTGGGGCATCCCTGTCTTCTCGGTGACGAGCACCATAAACTAAAGCTGGCTGCCTCGCCTCAGTATGGCCTGCATCTCCACCTGGTGCTCCACGTCCACGTTCATTGTCGTTACCGCCCCTGGCCTGCCCACAGCTCCTTGGCGACAACTGACCACCCCTTGGTGGCTGAACACCACCTCAGCCCACGACTGGCACCTGACCTGACCTTCTAGGGCAAGTGTTGATCCTATGCTCCACAGATCCACAAGCTAGACAAGTTCCCGTCCTCTTCCAACACTCACCTACATGAGATTTCCCATAATCAGCACAAGGCGGCACCCCTGGATTAATAGCAGGGGGCCCTGCTCTAACTGGCCCATTAACTGTAGCCCTAGCCCTAGGCCTCTGTCCAACACCAAGAGTCTCAGCCTCCCTTTTATTCTTACCCCTTTTTTCCCCCGATTCAGGCGCTTAGCATACTTCACCTCCTCTGCTATCTTTGCTTTCTCTACCAACTCCGAGAAAATTCGCTCCTTTTGTGGAGCTATCAATACTCTGAGGTTATCCCTAAGACCATCCTCAAACCTAACGCAATGCTTATTGTCCGTTGCCACCATAACTCTTGCATACCTACTAAGGCGTAGAAATTCCGCCTCATACTCCGCCACAGATTTGTTTCCCTGGGTCAAGTTCAGGAACTCCTTCCTTCTAGCATCCACATAACTCACACCCACATACTTCCCTTGAAACGCAGTTTTGAAGAACTCCTAAGTGACCTACTCAGGTTGGGTGCCCTCTTTCACTGTCAGCCACCACTGGTAAGCTTCTTCCCTAAACAATGAACTGCCCCTTTCAACTTTTGTTCAGGTGAACAGTCCAAGTCCTCCATTATTCTTTTAGTGGCCTCCAACCAGTATTCAGCCATGTTAGGAGCCACACCAGCGACGCCCTTAAAGATCTCAGCTCCATTTGATCGAAGTCGCTCTGAAATTGACCCCCGATTTCCCGTGCCATTATTGGGCCCTGCGACCCTTTCCAAAATCCTCAGCATTGCCTGCGACAACGCATCATCCCTCGCGGCCCAATCATATGGCCCAGTCTCAGCCACAGGTGAGGCTAGATCCTCTTCTACTCCAACATTGGGTGTATGGCCCGATGTCGACGATTCAGCCCTAACACCTCCACGGCCTCGGCCACTGCCTCTTGCACCTCTTGTAGCACTCATCGTTGATTCACGTTTTTATCTAGATTAGAAATTTTATGAAGTTTTAATTAGTTTCAATAATTAAGCCGATGTTTTATGAGAGTATTAAAAAGAAATTTGTTTTCGTAAATCCTCTACAGTTTCAAGGTCCTATGGGCTTCAGTTTCACTGCAACTAAAAGCCTTAGTATAATCATCTAAAGTAGCCCGCTAACTATCTATAGTATATCAAATTAAACAAGCTTAATAATAAAAAAACTTACTTGGTTCGACGTCGGAGACTCGGTGTGTCATACAGCAAAAACTTTTTCCAAAACATTGTGATCCAAGTATTTTTTAAAAAAAAACAAACCCAAATAATAAGGCCCACTTCACAGCCCGAGTTTTGCAACTTGACTCTGATACCACAATATGTAACACCCCAAACCTGGCCGAACATTATGGCCAGATCCAGTGTGTCACATTGAAGTGTTTTATCAAAAACCTTGTTTTCATTGAAAACCCTTTTTTGAAATAAAAACCTTGAGTAAAATCCTAGCTTGTATTTTTTTATTTCAAAGCGAGGTGTATTTTTAAAAAAAACATTCCTTCTTGCATGATAATAATTACTTTGTAAAATCTCTTTTCAGCTGCGAAAACTTTCTTTAAAACAGATGATCTATGAAAACTTGTCATTTAAAAATTGAGTTGCGGAAACATAGTATTCAAAAACAGTTATGGTTTTAAGAAAACCATGTTCTACTTCTAGAAAATATAAAACATAATAATAATGAATATAATCCTAAATTGAATAATAACCAGAGGAAAGGCCTTATTACATTCCGGACTGAAATAACTTTAAGTACTAGAAATTATAGGCTTAAGAAAAGAAGTCCAAGTCGTCTTGCTAGCTAGCCACCTCGGAGTCCCTCCAACCGTTAAACCACCTACTGAGGATCACCTGAGAAAAATAAAAGAGGGGGTGAGTTTTCGAAAACTCAGTGTGTACAACCCTTGTCAAATAGAACAGCACGCAATAGCAAGTCTTTTTGGGCCTGAGTCGAATTTAATTTCAGAACAAATGTAAAGTAATCAAATATGCACGGATCCACTCATCCAACCGCTACACACCATCTCCATCCCCTGATACACACCATGTAGGGATATAAATATTGACCCACCCATCTGATACACTTTAATGGTAGCTCGGTTACGGTACTACCAAATGTTGTAGCAAGCTGCTACTCAAATATTGGGCTTAATAGCCATCGATGGATCCACGGTCGTCAAGCAACCATGCGATCCTCATATACTTCGTCCGTTCCATAATTCCCAACCCATATGCAACCTAAACAAAATATCATATGAATGCAGCAGGTATACATGTAGCATCCATAAATCTTACATTCCACACATAGGGGTATTTTAGTCATTTCCTCCCTTAAGGGCATTTTTAGTAATTTTTCTTTATTATGGGTTTATTACTTACCTTGGCCCGTTAACAAATTCTCGTCGGCTGAAGTGAACAGATACTATGCACTAGGTAGGATTCCAAAGAAGAGGAGGTGGGTCATCAAGACAGCTTAAGTACCAAGCTCTCCCTAGATCTAATCCTAGACATGCATATACCCATTACCACACCTTAACCTTATGACTCGTCCACAGTCGTAATTAATTAATTATTTATGTTTTATACCTGATTGAGTAGTTACCAAAAACTGGGTCTACAACCCCTTACTAAACAATAACAGATCCATACTTATTCATTTGGCCCCTTTAGGCCCAATCTCATTCATATAGCCCATCGGACCCAATCACATTCATATGGCCCATCAGGCCCAATCACATTCATATGGCCCTTCAGGCCCAATCACATTCATATGGCCCATCAGGCTCAATCACATTCATAGTCATGCAATCACATGATTTTTCATCACATAGTATCAAATTGCCAATTTTGCCTATTATGGGCCCTACCCAATTAGCCCATTCTGGCCTGGTTGGCCAATACACGGCCCAAGTCTATGAATCGCTTATGAGGCCTCTGATAACCTATAAGTTTTCCCCCTTACGAGTGTTTGCGCACTCACAAGACTATTATAGCCAAACTTTCAGCTTTTCAGTATTTCGGCTTGTCGGCATTTCGAGATTTGTCAGTCTACTCTGTGTGTGTAGTGTATGTACACACCTGGTACTAAAACGTGTTATGATCTCCTTAGCCACGAACCTACAAATGATGTCACTCAACGATTAATCACAGACTTATCAACTACGATCACCAAAAACCAAAAATCTCACATTTACCTTACCTTGAACGACAAGCCTTAACAGCTTTCCTTGATCAATAATCATGAGTATTTCTTAAATCTGCATCAATCTTAATCATTAAGAACCAAACAACAAGTGACTCGCAATCATCTTAAGTCACTCTTAAATCATCCATGAGCATTCGGCCAACCTTACCAATAAAAGAGAAATACTTACCCAAAACCTCAAAATGCCTAAGGAGCAATTCGATAGAGATCTAAAATTCGAGTTTCGATACTAATCCCCTACCAAACTGATTTAGAAAGAGTGAGGGAGAGAAGAAATCGGTACTAGGAAGACCAATTAAAAGAAAGTAAAGCACTTACACAAGAATCGATCGGCCAACGTTGAAGAAAAAAGTGGCGGCACAACAGGATTTTGGCCTAAAAGATATTAAGATTTAGAGAAAGTAACTAGGAGCGAGAAAGAAAAGAGTTTGATGAGAAAGGAAGTGAAGAAATCGGTACAAACTAAAAGAGAAAGAATAAGGGATTTTGGCTTTTAGATATTTGAAGAGAAAAGTGTTTTCGGTAAAAAAAGGAAGAATTCTACATTAGCCTTGAATTCCCAAAATCAGCACCTATATATACTATTGCCGAATTTACCTATCCCCAAATTCCCAATTCAGCTCCACTTTTTTCACCCCTCATCTCCTAACTTTTCTCCCTGATAACTCCTTAATCCCTTCCTTAAATTTCTCCTCTAATCACTCTCTCCAGAGTTCAAAGCCAACGCCAGTACTGGCTATTTATTGAGCCAAAAAAAATCCTTCTTTTGAGCAATGAGGGATTCAAACCCCAAACCTTCTTGCCATGCATGTGACGCCACCTCTAAGCCCGACACGTGACGCTACTTGCCACTCCAACACGAGGCTCCTTGTGTCCAATTCCTCCTTCATTTATTTAAAAACCAAACCACTTGCTACCAAGGTTCTTTTAATTATTAAACTATAATTTCCTTCACCCCAAAGTTCGAACTCATAACTTAACCAATCCCTATTATCACATAAATAACACTTGACTAGGAATATTAAGCACACCTTTTATCAAAACTGAGAAAAAAAGAAAGTTTGGGATTTTTAGGGCGTTACAACGTCATATTGGCCTATGAGATTTTACACTCATTTCAACAAAAAAGGGTAGGGAAGAAAGGCTGGATGGCACTTAAACTTGATATGAGTAAAGCCTATGATCATATGGAATGGGATTTTCTAAAGCTAATGATAGAACGAATGGGTTTTGCTAATGGATGGGTGGAAACCGTTATGAGGTGTATTTCTTCAGTTTCATACTCGGTTGTTCTAAATTGTAAAGTGGGGGAAAGGTCTGCACCAAGTAGGGGACTTCGACAAGGTGATCCTCTTAGCCCGTTTCTTTTTTTTATTTGTAGTGAGGGTTTATCTACTCTTATGAGATTGGCTTTAGATGAAAGATTAGTAAAGGGTGTTAGGGAAAGTAGAAGAGGTCTACAAATTACCTATCTTTTATTTGCTAATAATTGTGTACTTTTTGGTGAGGCTACTGAGAGAAGCACTATTGCTTTGAAATAGATACTGGAGGGGTACAAACTTTGTTCTGGCCAATGTATCAACTATGATAAAACTACGATATTTTTTAGTCGGAGCACTTTTGTGGGGGATAGGATTTGAGTTTCAACCTTGTTGGGAGTTTGTTCATCTAATGAAATAGAAAGGAACTTGGGACTTCCAAATATGGTGGGACAACGGAAGAAGACTACTTTTCAAACTTTGAAGGATCGGGTTAAACAAAGAGTTGATAGTTGGAGTACTCGGCTCTTATAGCAAGGTGGAAAGGAAGTTTTCATTAAAACAATTTTGCAAGTAGTTCCAACTTATACTATGTCATGTTTCTTGCTACCTAAATCATTATGTAGCGAACTAGAAGGTATAATTACTCAATTTTGGTGGCAGAAAACCCATGGTAGGAAAGGTATTCATTGGTATCAATAGGTTAGATTGTGTGAGCTGAAAAAGAATGGCGATTTGGGTTTTCATTGCTTAAATTTGTTTAACATTGCTTTATTAGCCAAGAAGGGTTGGCGCCTTATTAGTAACTCAAATTCATTATTAAGTCAGGTATTAAAAGCTAAATATTACCCACAGTGCAATTTTATGGAGACAAGGTTAGGGAATCTACCTTTCTATACCTGGCTCAGTATTTGGGCAATAAGAGGTTTGTTGAAAGATGATCTTGGCTGGCAAAGTGGAAAAAGAGACTAGATTTCTATTCGCGTGCATGCTTGGTTAGTTGGGGCTAAAAATTACAAGGTTTATGGGAGGATTAGGAACAACAGTTTAACAATGGTATCGAAATTAATCAATCATTCAAGTAGGAGTTAGAAGGTGGATTTAGTACATAATACCTTTGAAAGAAGCATTGCGGGTAAAATGTTGCAGATTCAATTGACTGAATTGGAGCATAAAGACATGGTAGTGTGGAGAGGTGAGCCTTCAGCGTAACACCCCACACCCGTGCCCTACGCCGGGACAGAATACGAGGCGTTTCTAAACTTAAACACAAGCATTCAAACATTTACAAGTCACCAAGACTTGATTAAATTCAAAACTTTTTCAAACTTTTCCAAAACTTCTTATCAATGGCCTATAAGGCCCAAAGGATCTCTAGGAAATCATTCGGGACTAATTCGGGTCCTTTAATCAACACTAGAAAAATGACCTTTGAAACAGGGCACACGCCCGTATGGATGGGTGGCACGCTCGTGTGGAACTTGAACATGGTCGTGCTGATAGCCCGTGTGGTACACACGGCCTAAGCACCTAGGGACACGCCCGTGTCCCATGCCCGTGTAAATTAAATTCTAATTTCGAACCTATAGGGGTTTTCACACGGTCTGGCACACACTCGTGTCTATGGCACGTGTCCCTTACACGACCATGACATGCCTGTGTCCTGGCCCGTGTCTAAAAACCTTGACATTCTGCTTCTAACGTTAGCATCTAATTGGGGCACACGACCAAGGCACAAACCCGTGTGCTAGACCGTGCCCTTCACACGGCTGAGACACACGACCGTGTCTCTACCTATGTGTTTATTACCATGCATACTGACTTGTAAAATTTACGTGCAAGGGACACGCGGCCAGAAAACACGCCCATGGGGCTGGCCATGTGTCACACACGGATTAGACAAATGCATGCGTGTCTACCCGTGTGGATAATATAAAGCAATTTGCCAAGCCTTATGCCACCCTGAAACAAAATTTAATACTAATCAACATATTAAGGTCTAATTTAATATGAGTTCTCAACCAACAACCATAGCTAAGGCCTATATACATTTCACAAATTTAACCATGTCAACAATTTCACATTCGCAAAAGACTATCTTGCATTCATATAATATGGCCTTATACAAAATGAGTCAAATGCTAAAACAAGCCAACACCTTTGGCCCCAAAACAATGTGACGCAAAAATAAAATCAAAGATTCCTATACGTGCCATAATCAAAATGATGAAACTAGTTATACCAAGTGCTTCAAGGATAGTGTGACTGGCTTTTTCGACGTAGGCGACGATCCTCCAACTACTTTGGCTGCACTAAAAGGAAATGGAAAGGAAAAAGGGTAAGCATGGGAGCTTAGTAAGTACATATATGCAAATAAGTGTAATTAGAAACAAATTCGTCAAACAATGGCTTATCATACTTAAATGATATATCATTTTAACCTCACTATCTTGCTCTTTCTTCTTTTACGCATACTTACTACATCTCATCACAAACAAAGGTCTTCATTCGAGAGTTTAGTATACATACCTGTAGTTACCTGTAAAATAACTCAAGTTCATTCTCTCTATTGAAATACCTCATTGGAAGTATCGCCAATCCATTCATCGAGTTACCCCTTTGAACACTTGAAAATACTAATGAATACACGCATAGCTTACTCCTAAGTACTATACAAGTAGCCAAAGCTACTTCGTACTTTGTAATACTTGCATATTTGAGCTACTCACGGGCCTTTTCACCAAATCAGTACCCGGACCCTATAGCTCTATCATGTAATGCCCGTTCATTGATCTACTCACGAATCTACACACAAAGTCAGTACCCGAACCCACATTACATATTTCACTTGTCTCATGAACTCAAACTCAACTCATGAGTTCAGACCATTCAATTTCTCGTGACTTACCTTTTGTATCCTATACTATTTTCGAGGTTCGATGGGATCTTGTATCTAACCTGATGCTGCCGCACTTGTTCATAATGTAGGTTACTCTTATATTGCATTATACATACTTCCATGGTATCGAGTAGATTATGATACATAGTAAAAATAAAACATTTAAAAGTAAGCTACAATGACACATTATTTACATATGTACTTACCTCGGCACAAAATGATGGGAACAAGTCTAATCCTCGTAAATTTTGTTCTTCCCTCGACCAAGACACATATCACATATCTCTTGATCTAAAATGTCAAAAATTAGCTTATTTACTAAATTATTCAATTTAACTTAAGACTCATACTTTGGTAAAATGACTCTTCTGCCCTTAAACTTCGTAAAAATTATGATTTTATCCCTAGGCCTGAAAATCTATTTTTATCGAATTTTCTTATTAGCCAAGCCTAACCGACCATTTATTTCTCTAATGACCAACCCAAATTCTCAATATTTCACAACATTACTATCTATTTTACAAACTTTACAAAATGGTCCGATTAGGGTTTTCATAAGAAGTCCTTTCACAAAAGTTGTTCACTCAAAAACCAAGACTCTTTTTCTACCATAAAAACTCATCAAATGTACAAATCCTTTCATGGTAAGTCCCTAAACTATCAATTATTTCACAAAGTTGTGACAGCCCTAATTTGACCCTAGTCGGAAAGTGGCTTCGGGACCACGAAACCGAGTCATAAAAATAATTAACAGTCATATTTGATGCTTATTATATATGAATATGCATGTGTGAAAAATTCATGCTTAAATTTTGTATATAGTATGTGAAATTTATTAAATAGGACTTGTATGAGAAAATTTAGAAATGTGCTAGGCAAATGCTAAAGTGGCCTATTAATATATGTTGGAAAGTGCTTGTACTTGCATGTCAAATTAGCCAAACTATAGGTAGTGGCCGGCCATGCTACAAATTATATAATCAAATATGAATTTTCTATTAACTTTAATTAGCTAGATGCCATATTATCATGGATGAATGTAATAAAATAAAGAAATAATAATTAAAGGAAGGAAATGGGTGAAAGAAACAAAGTTTTCATCCATGTTTCTTCCTAGCCGATTCTAAAGAAAGAAAAGAACAACCATTCAGTGATCTTGAACTCAAAATAAGGTGAGTAGTTCATGCTAATTCTTGAAATTTTAGTATATTTTGAGTTAGTTCTTAAGTTCTTTGCTTAACCCATGACAAAATTTTGAGTTGGGTAATGTCTTAAGCTTCCAGCCATAGTAGAAATTAAGGGGTTAGATTGTTGTTTTTTTTTGTGGTTATTTGAAGTTGAACTAGTTAATACTTAAGTGTTAGCATTTGTACATGAAATAGATGAATGTGGATTTGTTGAGTTACTTGAACAAATTCAGCTTTGTAATTGATTTTTTTTAGTATAAACCTTGAGTAATGCTAGACATAGATTTTGGTTTTGATAGTGCTTATATGAGTTTAATTAATTCAATTTTGATAATATAATGATAGCTTAAGATAAACAACATTCGGTTATGAATTTTTGTGTTAAATCGAAAATGGATGCTAGTTGAGCTATGAACAATTACTTAATAACGAAGAGAATATAAGCTTAATGCTAAAGTAGCATTCAACCTCGGAGTAAGTTAAATTAGTAGGAAAATAAATTTTGAGATGGAAAATTATGTGTTTGACTAAAGAAAAGAAATCGTTGAAGAGTGTTGTGAACATGGTAAGTGTATTCGGTTTAGTGAGCAAATGAAATAAAAATTTGGAATTTGATTTTTTTATGGGTATGTATGACCAAGTATATTCGGCCACATAAATAATATAATTACATGATGTTATATTATGATTATTGAGCTTATGTATGTGGGTGCATGTATATCTAGTAATATAATGACATTTGGTTTTGATAGTCGATTGATAAGTTATTACTTTAATTACAAGAGCATTTGGTGAAAGTAACATTTGTGTATGAACATATATTAGTTATGAAATCGGTAGGTTTAAGACTAATTGTGGTAATGATAATATATTAAAATGAGATGAATATTTGATTACCAAATGTGAATAATAAGTAAACACTATTGATCAAAATATTAAACATCTCTATTTATACTTATTTAGCTCATGAGCAAGGGGGGTCAAAGTTGGATAGGGGAAAGGAAAAAGTGATCGAATAGCTGTTGAAATCGTTCAACAACATCCGAGGTAAGTCTTTAAGTAATGGAACTTAGCTTATGATTTTATAAAGCAATTATATATATATGCATATATGTGTGAATGTTAATCGGGGTTTAAATCCGAGCTTGGTCTCGAAGGGCTTTTGAGCCAGTGTCATAACCGAACCTAGTTTCGAAGGGCCTTCGGGCCAATGTCATAATCCGAGCTTGGTCTCGAAGGGCTTTTTGAGTCAGCACTAAGAATCGGGCTTGGTTCCGAAGGGCGTCTGTGACGGCGTAATATTGAGTTGAAAACTCGTAAATATTCGTACGAGAAATCATATAATACATGTTGAAACAATTTTAAACCAATGTGTTACTTACAGTAAGATAACTAGGTAAGTAATTTACTCTCGTTGAGAATATGATTATGTTAAATTATGACTTTGAAATTGGTGGGGATGCTTAGACCATTGTTTAAAATCATTCGAACGTTTATGATCTGATTATGATGTATGAGTTCCGAATTAGAGAGTTCAACTTCACAAATGTGAGATGTAGGTGTATATGCATGAGATTGACACGGAAATGTGAGATGAACGTATTCGACTATAGAATGAATTTAGTTGGATATATATATATTGCTTTCACCTTTGTGATATGAATGATAAAAGTAGTACCTTAGTTATTTTCTATTCGGCCAAAGGATGAAACAAACAAACTTAGATATTATTATGCCATTCTTTTAAATGATTTCATTATTTAAAACTTACTAAGCATCGAAATGTTTATTCTTTTGCTTTAATTCTCGGTTTTATAGATTTTGTTCGTCAGCTATCGGACTCGGAAGTGTCAAAGTCGAAGTCATCCACACTATCTAAGCCACTTTTTGGTACTCTTCAGTTGAACTTGATAATGGCATATATAGGGCTGACCCTTGTTGTTGATTAAGTATCTTTTGGTAATGTATATTCGTATAGCCATGCGAAAATGGCTTGTATATTTTGAGTATAACATTATGATCATTTTGTATATATGGTCTTATGATATGGTTATTAAGTGGTGTGGAAATGTTTGGTAATGATTAGCCATTGAAATGGCCAATCATGGTCCTATTGGTGCTACGTATGTCATGGCTAATCATGATTATACTTGGAAATAATGCATGTCAAATTACTAGTTGATTCATGGAAAACTATGAAATAGGTAAAATTTACCTTAAAATAGATGCTGACAGTAGCAGTGATGTGAATTTGAAAAATCACTAAAAATATTAGAAATGGAATTAAATAATGAATAAATTATGTAATCGAATCTTGATGAGTCTAATTTCATATGAAAGAAACGAAACGACCATATGAGCCGTATTTTATGAGATGTTTAAGTTTTCGTGAAACAGGGCCAGAGCGATTTCTGGATCCCCTGTTCTGACTTTGAAAATTCACCATAAATTAACCAAAGATAATTAGAAGTCATGCTTTATATGTACAGATTCCTTTTTGAGTCTAGTTTCATTAGAAACAAACGGCATAAGTATTGAATCCCTGTACAGGGAGATATCTAAGTCGTAATGCATAAAGGTCAGAGTAGTCGAACCCTGAAACAGGGGAGACTTTAACTAATAAACTGTACTAATTTGCCCAACCAAAAATTCTAGAAAAAAATTATTAAATATATGTATGAGTCTAGTTTCAGGAAAAATTTACGGAATTGGATTTTGAGTTTTGGAACTCGAGATATGATTTTTAGAGTGACTGTGATGCAGTTAGCCAGCTCGTCTGAAAATTTTAAAAATGAATTGTATGAGCTGTTTAAGTAAGGAATTAAGTCTGTTAGCACCTCGAGTTCGACTCCGGCAATGGTCTCGGGTACGGGATGTGACAAAAGTAGTCCCTCAATAGCTAGATTAAGCTTTAGGGGTCCCAAAAGTACAAAAATTATCAAGAATAACCCTCAAATTGACTTGCTTGCAAGAGGCTAGCTTGGATGAAATTTCAAGGCTTCAAAACCCTTATTTTTGCTGAGAATTTTGGTGAAGAAGAAGAGGTGAAATGGGTGATATCATCTTTTGTTTATTTTATTTCTTTTCAGTCAAACAAGTCACTAAATTTTTACCTAACATTGACTAGCCTAATTCTTTGTCCCTATGGCCGGCCATACTGTATTTTAAGGGTCTTTTTCCCTTTAAAGACCTTAAATTTTAGCTTTCTAGCTATTTGGTATGTCTATCAAGTGAAATTGAACTTTTACTCTTTGTGCGATTTAGTTTTTTTTCGCAATTAAGCTCTCAAACGCTAAAATTTATTCACCAAATTTTTGTGCACCATTATAATCATGTCGTCACACATCAAATAATATTAAATTAATTTCTCTAGCTTTGAAATAGTGGTTCTGAAACCACTATTCCGGCTAGGCCCAAAATTGGGCTATTACATCAAGAGTCTTCTCGATAAGAAGTGCTTACAAGTTTCTCCTTGATAGTAGTCAGGATTTACAAAGTACAAATCTTAAAAATGCCAAAAAGGCTTTTTACAGGAAATTATGGAATTTGAATCACAATACAAAGAAGAAATTTACACTATGGAGAATTTCCTAGAACTATTTGCCTACGCTAATTAATTTCTACAGTAGAAGAATTGGAGTAAATACTGCTTGTCCTAGATGTAGAGGAGGTCTAGAAACAACTAATCATGTGTTTCAAGACTGCTTTGTTTCGAAAAAAATGTGGACAAGGCTCAATCTTTTATAGATATTATCACAATCACAGTTAAATATCAAGGATTGGTTATCCTCGATTTTCTAGAATGGGTCGAATGAAGTGTGTAGGAAAATATGTTGCGTGATGTGGGTTACATAGAATGAGAGGAATAAAGCACTTCATGAGGGTATTAAAAATTCTGGTCAATGGGCAGTAGAAGCAGTTGTTAAATATCTAATGGAATTGGAAGAGTTAAGAGCTCGGGTACTTACCAAGAACTACACAATTTTAGAATGGATACCTCCAGTTGATCTTTTGTGCACATTAATTTTGATGTTGATTTTAGCTCCAAGGAGTGCAGATCGGGGACAGGCTTGGTGGCTAAGAATTCCAAAGAGGATATTTTGGCCTTTAGAACAGTACTACATGGGAATGTAATGTCACCGTTTGTGGTGGAAGCCCTTGTGTGCTCTCAAGCAGTGGCGTTGGGAAAGAGATTGGGGGTCATGGTGGAGATTGAAGGTGACTCATTAGCAATCATTAATAAATGCAACTCAAAGGAGATTGACATATTAGAAATATGGAACATTATTAGAGATATTCAACACAACAAGGCAGGGTTCAGTGAAGTGCGATGTAAATATCTATCTAGAACAACCAACAGATTCGCACACAGTATTGCAACGAAAAGTTTAAAAAAGGAATGGAAATGTAACTAGAAGGAGCAATTTTGAACTTCATTGAAATGTCCAATGAACAGGGGATTCAACAAGAGCAGGAGCCACACTGAGTTAGGGTGAGGGTTTTTTCAATCAGAGATAGTGCAGATGCAAGAATCAAGGGGAAAGGGACTATACTCTGCTAGAATAGGAACCGTCAAAGAGGAAATGGAGCTTCCTAAATGGAAGGAGTTTTTACAGGTTTTCAATGTTAGGTTGGATATCATTTTATTTTCATTGTTTTCAAAGTTTCTTTTTTCTATTTTTAAGTTTATCTTTTGTTTGTTTTTCAGTGTGGGCTGAGCTGGCAATGTGGTTTAGTTCTTTTGTTTTTGGTTTTGGTTGTTTGTTAATAAATATCCAGCCCGAGTTTAAGTCAAAAAAATAAAAATGTTAAATGTTAGAAGACCATCAGACCTAAAAATATAACACCAAAAATTTTAGTCAAAAATATTTGATTTATAGTAAATAATATTTTAATTTTAATTAAAAGCACAATTGATTTTAGTCGGTGGCTCAATCCCCTGCGCACATCTTCGGTTAGGATCGACCCGATTAAGTAATAAGTAAAAAAAATAGCGGAATAAATTGAGAAATTGAACACACAAATTTAACAGGAAAAGATAATTTTACTATAATGGCAAAAGAATGAAGAGTACAAAAGATAGAGATAAAAACTAAACCCCGAAAACCCGAAAACAAAGAACCCTCAAAACATAAACACAAAATTCTCTAAATATGTTGTGAGTTCTAATATCTAATGGGTGCATTTTCTAAGGTTGTAAAAAAGCCTATTTATAGTTTAAATTCATAGGTCAAATAATAACAAAATAATCTAAACTAATCAGTGTTTGATTGAAACAAATAAACAGAGCTTAACTAAAAGATTATTTCATAAATTTGACTAAAATAGGAGTCATACTTAACAAATCTCAACCTTGACAAATATTTCCACAACGCTATATTTGCCAAAGCCTGCCACGAGCCTATCTTAAACAATGCAGGGAATTAACTGGGTCGAATCTATGCTTAAAAACTAGAAGACTTCTAGGGTTCAACTTGTACACTGCCAAATCAAAACTAACTCGGGTTTGATTTTCACGAACACAATGCCCTAACTTTTCAAAACTTGCATCCAAAAGAGAACCTCTCTTCAATGAAATGGTCATAACTTTTTCCTTCCTATGACTAAGTTTCCTCCGCTCCAAACAAGTTGACTTTGAGTCTGTAATGGACGAGGGACGTCCAATTTCACCAGTCATTGTAGAACCTTCAGAATATAAAGACTGCCAGTTCTTTTACCTTTTAAAAAAATGATAGCTCCATAAGATACTTTAATGTCACTTGACTCGATGTTGATTCTGCTTTCTAGTCTAAAATACTAATGAGATGAGATTCTTTCGTAAATTAGGTGCATACCTGACATCTGAAAGTGTCCAAATCGTCCCATCGTGTATCCTCATTTTAACAGTACCAATACCAATTACCTTACTAGATGAATCATTTCCCATGCGCACAACTCCATCTTCAACCGAACTGTATGTGGAAAACCATTCTCTATTGGGACACATGTGGAAAGAGCATCCCGAATCTAGGATCCATTCGAATGTGAGCTTAGAGTTATCGCTCGTTGACACTAACAAAAAATCATCACTGCTTTCATCGGCCAAATTAGCACCAGCTACATCTTCCTTATTACTCTCAGTAGCTCTTTTATTTCGTAGTTTATAACAATCTGCTTTGACGTGACCTAACTTTTTGTAATAGTGACACATTTTGTCTTGTTTCTTTGATGCTACCAAAACGGATGCTTTCTTATCTGCCTTTTTATCCAAATCAAACTCATTGTTGAGTTTGTCTCTACTCAACAAATGACCCTTCACATCTTCGAACAAAAGTTTGTCTCTGCCATAAATCAGGGTCTCCCTGAAAGACTTGTGTGAAGGGGGTAAAGAGCACAATAATAGCATAGCCTAATCTTCATCGTCAATATGAATCTCAACATTCTTTAAATTATTTAAAAGAGTAATGAATTGACTGATGTGATCTTTAAGAAGCTCACCTTCGTTCATACGAAACGTAAATAGACGTTGTTTCAACAGTAAACGGTTAGCCAGAGACTTAGTCGCATAAAAAGTTTCTAGCCTTTTTCACAAGGCGGATTACATTTTCTCCATCAATACCTTCTGCAATATTGTATTCGCAAGGCACAATTGGATAGCAGACAAGGCCTTTTCATCAAGCTTTTCTCATTCTGTTTGATTTAGATACTTAGGTTTTTTCCCGGTAACAACCTTTTTCAAGCCGATTTGAACTAAAATTGTCATTTTCCGAACTTGCCACAAATTAAAATTTATCTCACCATCAAACTTCTAAATTTCAAACCTTGTTACTGCCATATCTGAATAGGCTGATCTATGAAAATTAAACTAGCTCTCATACCTCTTGTTAGGATCGACCCGATTAAGCAACAAGTAAAAAAATAACAGAATAAATTAAGAAATTGAACACACAAATTTAACATGGAAAAACCCCTCCAAAGAGGATAAAAAAACTACAGGAAAAAATAATTTTACTATAATGGCAAAAAAATGAAGAGTACAAAAGATGGAGATAAAAACTAAACCCCAAAAACCCGAAAATAAAGAACCTTCAAAACGTAAACACAAAATTCTCTAAATGTGTTATGAGTTCTAATATCTAATGGGTGTGTTTTCTAAGGTTGTAAAAGATTCTATTTATAGGCTAAATTCATATGTCAAATAATAATAAAATAATCTAAACTAATCAGTATTTGATTGAAACAAATAAACAGAGTTTAACTAGAAGATTATTTCTTAAATTTGACTGAAATAGGAGTCATACTTAACATCTTCCATGATTAATTACCTGCATATCCTTCAGGTACATATCTTCTCCACTAACCGAGGCATTCCCACTCTGTGAACCCGTGAGGTTTCCACAAAGTTAGGAGACAAAACCCGAGTTCTAGTGTCACGGACTTAGAGTTTTCACAAGCAATCTGTACGGCCTTAGGCAGTTTCTTTGCTCACAAACGCCTAAGTCAGCCTAACTTGTAGAAATTTATGATTTAATAGAACTCCTCTAAGGCACCCACGAAGAACAGCAGAAGAACGAATTAAGAATGATCTTGAAAGATGAACAAAAGCCACAGAAAAATAAAAACACTTGAGAGAAAAGTTTGAGTGAATGCTCTCAAAATTCTATTAACAACTGAATGAATTACAATAAGGGGGAGAGGCCTCTATTTATAGTTGAGCCTTCCCAATATCAACGGTACAGATCGAAATACATCAATGGCTAATATTCAAAGCTAACTAGATATCAAATCTCTAAGATTATAGAATCGTATCTTCTAAAGATTACATTAAAGTCTAGGATCACATATCTTTGAAGATCCCCTTTCATATTTTCCAAGCATATCTTTGAAGATTACTTTCCATATTTTCCAAGCTCCGAAGATGGGCTTTCAATCTTTCCAAGCACTGGACGAATCTGATTGGGCCAAATGACCTCCCTCAAATGCGATGGATCATATAAGTCCGTCATGGTTACTGCTTGCCCTTCGCAACCCATGACATTCTCCCCCACTTGTTCTAGCGACACCCTCGTCGTGTCCTCCTCATGGAACTGGGCTATCTTATCTTGGAACTGCCACAATGCCTCGACAGGTTCCCAACTTGCTTCACTGTCCAAAAGTCCCTTCCATCGAACCAATTATTCATGTCGCAGCCAATGATACTTTCATCTAACCATAGGATCTGCCTCAATGTTTTCAACTTCACGGTCGTAAGAGACCTTTACCCCCATTGGCGCTCGTTTGGACTTGCCTCGATTCGGATCCTCTTGATCCCCATGGTATGGCTTAAGCATGCTTACATAGAAAATTGGGTGGATTTTGAGCTTTGGTAACAACTCAAGTTTGTAGGCCACCTTGCCTACTCTCTTCAAGACTTTAAATGACCCCTCAAAACTTTACACAAGCCCCTTCTGCAAACCCGTATATCGCAACATCAGGTGTAGTTTGGCCAGGATTGAGTCACCCACCTGAAACTACACATCTCTTTGATTCTGATTAGCCCACTTCTTGTTGCGCTTGCCTGCTTTGTGTAAACAAGCTCTAGCCAAGTCATTCTTCTCTTGCCAATCCTTCGTAAATCGGTACGCCGCAGAATTTGGTCCTGTATAACGGGTTGCAGTAGCGTTGGGTGTGAGTTGTTGTTGGCCCGTCACTATCTCAAACGGACTTTGATTCGTCACCCCACTCGGCTGCAAGTTGCACGAAAATTGGGCCACATCCAACAGCTTGGGCCAATCTCTTTGTGTGGCACTCACATAATGTCGAAGATATGTCTCTAACAATGCATTCACTTGTTTGGTTTGCACATCTGTTTGTGGATGCATGCTTGTAGAAAAATTCAAGTCCGAGCCCATTGAGTTGAAAAAATCTGTCCAAAATCGACCCATAAATTGCCCATCTCGATCACTGATAATAGACAGTGGCACCCCCCAATATTTTACCACTTGTCTAAGAAATAAACGAGCTGCCTCCTCAGTGTGGCACTCCTTGGTAGCTAGAATAAACGTCGCATACTTTGAAAACCTGTCTACCACAACAAGAATACTTGCAAACCCATCAGACTTAGGCATACCAACAATAAAATCCATGGAAGTACTCACCCATGGTCTCTCCGGAATGGGTAAGGGTTGTAACAAGCCGGCCGGACTCTTTAACTCAACGTTGTCTTATTGGCATACTAGATAGGTCTTCACATAGGTCTCCACATCTTCACCCATGTGAGGTTAATAGTATCGTTCCTCCAAAAGGGCCAAGGTATGATGCATTCCCGGATGACCCGCCCATTTTGAGTCATGACATTCTTCCATGACTTCCTTGCGCAATATCCCATGGTGAAGCACATAAAAGCGGTGCCCATGAGTGTATAGCAATTCCCCATCAAGCCAAAATCTCCTCGTTTTCCCCTCCTTGGCCAGCTCAATCAAGCTTTTGGCTGTGGGGTCATGGGACAACCCTTCTCGAATGCACTCTAACAAGGACACATCGGGTTGGTTGATGGCCGTAAATTCCATCTTTCGGCTAAGTGCATTAGCCACAATGTTGGCACTTCCTGGCTTATATTCTATTGTGAACTCGAACTCCGCTAGAAAAACCTGCCAATGAGCCTGTTTGGGAGACAACTTTTTTTGGGTTAGAAAATAACTGTTGGCAATATTATCGGTAAAGACCATGAACTTGGAACCCAGTAAATAATGCCTCCATATGTGCAAGCAATGCACCACAGCAGTCATTTCCTTTTCTTGGACCGTATATTTCTTCTCCTTCTCATTAAGCTTTCGACTCTTAAAAGCAATTGGATGACCATCTTGCATCAGTATTCCCCCAATGGCATACTCTGATGCATCCGTGCGTACTTCATAAGGCTACGAGTAATCCGGCAGTGCAAGTACGGGCTCCCTTATCATTACTTGCTTCAATTGGTTAAAGGTCTTCTCACACTGTGGGTTCCAATCCCATGCCTTACCCTTTTCAGCATGTCCGTTAAGGGTGAGGTAATTCTAGAATAGCCCTCGATAAAGCGTTGATAATAGTTTGCCAACCCAAGGAAAGATCTCAACTCTGTCACCTTGGTTGAAGCCTCCCACTCAGTAATGGCCCGAACCTTGCCGAATAGCTCATTCTCCCTAAAAATGGCACCTCTTGTTGAGCAAATGAGCATTTCTCCTCTTTGACGAATAGCTCATTCTCCCTAAAAGTTTGGAACACTTCCCTCAAATGTTTCACATGCTCGTCGAGTGACTTACTGTACACCATAATACCGTCAAGGTAAACAACCACGAAATGATCAAGGAAAGGTTGAAGTACCTTATTCATCAAGGTGCAGAATGTAGCTCGGGTATTCGTGAGTCTGAAGGGTATCACCAAGAACTCATACAAGCCATACCGTGTCACACAAGCTGTCTTTGGTTTATCCCCTTCGACTATCCATACTTGATGGTACCCCGATCTCAAGTCCAACTTGGTAAACCATCTCGCACTACCAAGCTAGTCGAACAAGTCAGCAATAAGGCGAATAGGGTACCTATTCTTCACGGTGATCTTGTTTAGGGCCTGATAATCGATACACATATGTAATGACCCATCATGTTTCTTTTGAAATAACATCGGTGCACCATACGGAGATTTAGATGGCCTAATGAATCCCGCATCTAAAAGCTCCTTCAACTATTTCCGTAGTTCCTCCAATTCTGGCAGGGACATACAATATGAGGCCCTAGCTGGCGGCACTATGTTGGACACTAATTCGATCCTATGATCCACCTCCCTCTTAGGTGGCAAACTCTTTGGCAACGTTGCAGGCATCGCATCTCGAAAAGTTTGTAGTAATTGGCCAACTTCCTTAGGGATCTCATCAACGGTCTTAACGGTTTCCTCTATCTTCAAAATGGCTAAGTAGGAGACTTCATCTCTACGTACTCCCTTAGCAAATTGGATTAAGGATAATATTTTCCCTTCCAGGCTCCCATTTCTTGTCAATCTCACCATGCATTGATGGTTCGAATCCGAAATCACCATGAAATTATCGGAAGGACAAATGGATGCATTAACCTGATCAAGGAAACTCAATCCAACTACAAAATCATAGTCATCAAGTGGTATTACCTTGATGGATACCTTACCGGTCCAATCGCCAAGTTAGAGATTTACTTCCTTAGCAACCCCCTTGCTTGGAACACTTTTCGAATTTACCATTTTAATCCGACCCGGCTCATTTTCAATCTTGAGGCTAAGTTAATGAGCAGCCCCTTCGAACATGAATAAATCAGACACACCTGTGTTGACAAGTGCATTCAACTTTCTGTCAGCCACTATGATGTCTGCAAACATCAGCCCACGACTCATCTTGTCTTCGACACCCCCTAGTATCTAACCAAGATTGTTGTCCTCCACATCGAACTCTACTTTTGCTTCCAAAACGGAGAGCGCAGCCTTCTTTGGACAGTCCTTAATCATATGCGGACCATCACAATGGAAGCAACTTATAGGCCCTCCCTTCTTTTTGTCCTACGGCTTTTTACCATTGCCATTTCTAGTGGGCTTTTCTTTGTCTCCCCCACTATTTCCCTTCGGATTGGATCTGGGCTTAGAAGACTCAGGCCTGTCTTTCTTCCCACCAAATTCAACCAAAAATTCTACTGCGGACATGGCTT
This sequence comes from Gossypium hirsutum, assembly GCF_007990345.1. Lineage (NCBI taxonomy): Eukaryota > Viridiplantae > Streptophyta > Magnoliopsida > Malvales > Malvaceae > Gossypium > Gossypium hirsutum. Next base: position 16,651,909 of record NC_053427.1, on the reverse strand, counting down.
TGGTAAGCTCTTGCACTCCTTGGCGTTGCAACTCTTGCGTCACCCATGGTTTCAACCAATCCATGAAGGAAAAGAATACCTCTTTCTCACCCATATCTGATATCTGAAGCATGAGTTTGCTAAACTCCTACACATACTCCCTCACAGTACCTTATTGCGAAAGCCGACGCAACTTTGCCCGAACTTCATCCTCGACATACTCTAGGTAAAACTGTGCCTTGAACTCGCATTGGAACTCCTACCAAGTTCCAATTTCTGTCCCACCCCGCCTCACATCGGTAGACCTACGATGCCAACACAACAAGGCAACGTCAGTAAGATACATAGCAGCAATGATTACCTTAGTGGCATCATCCGTGATGCCTTTGGCACAGAAGTATTGCTCGACTCCCCACAGGAAGTTGTCCACATCTCTTGTGGACCTTGTTCCTTTGAATTCCTTGGGCTTGGGAACATCTACACTGGGCTTGGGCGCAACAGCAGCTAACCCACCATTGCCCAAAGCAGCCTTGTAGATTGTGAGTTCACCCTTGAGCTCCGCAATCTCCTCTTTCAAGGCCGCCATCATAGCCTCAATGGCATCATTCCTGCCACTAAGCTTTTCCTCAATTGCATCATCCCTAGCAATCAGCTTTTCAACATGGTCCAACACATAATCTCTAAGTTGCTCCTTCATGGACAGCAACCCATCGTTAACCCTATCATCGATATCATCAACCCTTTCCTTGACATCCCCCACGGATTCCTCGAGAGTGATGACTCGATCCTCCAAAGCCGACAGTATGTCCCTCGAACGGCTAGCTTTCCTAGCCCTCCCACGGGTCTCCACTCCATCTATATTCTCAGCAACTTCTTTCAACATCTTTTAATGGTGCCTTCGAACACTAGCTCGGATACCAACTGTCATTAACTTAGAGTTTTCACAAGCAATCCATACGGCCTTGGCAGTTTTTTTGCTCACAAACGCCTAAGTCAGCCTAACTTACAGAAATTGAGGATTTAACAGAACTCCTCTAAGGCACCCACGAAGAACAGCAAAAGAACGAAGTAAGAACGATCTTGAAAGATGAAAAAAAGCCATAGAAAAATAAGAACACTTGAGAGAAAAGTTTGAGTGAATGCTCGCAAAATTCTATTAACAACTGAATGAATTACAATAAGGGGGAGAGGCCTCTATTTATAGTTGAGCCTTCCCAATATCAACGGTACAAATCGAAATACATCAATGGCTAAGATTCAAAGCTAACTAGATATCACATCTCTAAGATTACAGAATCGTATCTTCTAAAGATTACATTAAAGTCTAGGATCACATATCTTTGAAGATCCCCTTTCATATTTTCCAAGCATATCTTTGAAGATTACTTTCCATATTTGACAAGCTCCGGAGATGGGCTTTCAATCACTCCAAGCACTGGACCAGTCTGATTGGGCCAAATGACCTCCCTCAAATGCGATGGATCGTCCAAGTCCGTCATGGTTGCTGCTTGCCCTTTGCAACCTGTAACACCCCGAACCCGAGACCGACACCGGGGTCGAACACGAGGTGTTAACAAACTATAACCCCTTATAAAGATATTTTCCAGACACTGCCTAATCTGCGTACTTGTCGCTTTAAAAATCATATCTTGAGTTTCACAACTCAAAAATCAGTTTCGTGATTTTTCCCTGAAACTAGACTCATATTCCCATCTACATGTTTTTTTCTAGAATTTTTGGTTGGGCCAATTAGTACAGTTTATTAGTCAAATTCTCCCAAGTTACTGGGGTCGACTACACTGACCTTTGCGCGTTACGACCTGGATATCTCCCTGTACAGAACTTCAATGCTGATGCCGTTTGTTTCTATAGAAACTAGACTCAGATAGGAATCTATACATATATAGCATGACTTCTAATTATCTCTGGTTAATTTATAATGAATTTCCAAAGTCGGAGCAGGGAATCCAGAAACCGTTCTGGCCCTGTCCCACGAGAACCTGATTATCTCTTAACATACTGTCCATATGATCCTTTCGTTACTTCTATATGAAAATAGACTCATCGAGCTTCGATTACATAATTTATTCATCAATCAATTCCATTCCTACTATTTTTAGTGATTTTTCAATCTCATGTCACTGCTGCTGCCAGCATCTGTTACGAAAGCAACTATGCCCACTTCGTGTTTACTCCTTGATCTAACTAATAATTCATCATGCATATCACAAATTATGATCATGACTAACCATGCCAAAGGCTAATCATTGTCAAACTTTCCCCTACTACACTATTGCCATATCATGAATTTTAACACCAAAATAATCAACCATGACGTATGGCATAAAAAGGTCGAATTATCAAGATTTGCGACCTAACGTATGAATCCAAACCCAACCGAACATTTATGCCATTTTCGCATGGCTAAAAGTTTACATACCAAAGTTCAAACACAACATAATAGCCTATACATGCCGAAATGTTCTCCTAAGCCGACTAAGAAGAAAGTACCAAAACTTGCTATCCGGTGTGATGACTTCGATGACGGCCCGACCACGCAAAAAGAGATGTGTCCAAGAAACCTAGAATAGGTGACAGGGAAACACCGAGTGAGTTTATAACTCAGTAAGTCATAAGCTATGCACTACCATCCATCAATAACATTATCACAAGAGAAAACAAAATGGAACGAGGCTAATTACTCCATCCATTCCGAACCATACCATAGTTCCTCCAACCTATCGGTTCAATTTCATACCAATTTATGCATTCACAATCCACATACTCATCAATAGGATATTCGAGGCATTTTCATAAATCATTTTATTTTCGTTACAAACATACAACTAAACGGCCTTTCACCCATTCTACGATAAATTTTATGTACGTGACTTCAAGTATATTTGTCACATAGGTTCAAACTTACCAAGCTCAACGCCAAGTATAGACATAGCACCTATTAGCCATGAACTCAAGACACTTACCCGATCCGCTGTCCATGATCGACTCAATAGTGTCACACACATAGTGTCCATAATGATTCAAGGATGTATATTAAGTCCGCACACTCAGTGCTATACAGTCAACTCGCACACTTAGTGCTACATAATCAAACTCGCACACTTAGTGCTACATAGTCAATTCGCACACTTAGTGCGACATAGTCAATTCGCACACTTAGTGCTACATAGTCCAACTCGCACACTTAGTGCTGTACAATTTAAACCCGCACACTTAGCGCCAATCTCATGGTCATAAATGGTTATACCCGCACATTTAGTGCCGAGATCAACAACTCAACACATCTCACCTCTTTTCTTTTCATTCAACAATTTCATCATCACATACATACATGTATATATATATATTTATTCATTCCATTCAGCACCATTACATAGATGTTATGACCATTTGAATTAATACCAAGTATATGCTTAATGACTTACTTTATGTTGGGTAAAATAATTCCGAGTCGGCTACTCGATGACCTTCGATTTCCCCTTGTTGGACGCCTCTCCTTTAGGTTCTTGAGCTTAAATAAATAAATCAACTAGTTTAATTACCTTGCTAGTTATTTATATCCCGTAACATTAATAGTTTCATATCAAAGAAGCATACGGCAACATTCTATTTCAAGGTACATATTCATAATTCAAATTCGACCATATAAACCAACATCATCCACTTGATCAATTATAAAGAATTAAGGTTAATATCACCATGTGTACTCTATATGGCCCATTATACATAATCAAATTTAACATCATCTATGTATTCACTCATATGGCCGAATATACATACCCCATATAACATCATTTTCATTCCGTTTAACACTTAATTTCCACCACATGAACACTTGGCCGAATACTCTTAAACTAGCAAAACTCCACATTTGTTCATACCATCTTTTAAATTCACATGTCTATTTTTACTTTTTTTTTACAAGAGCCATAGCCGAATCGTTTTAACCATGAGTAACATAACAAGCATAGATCGTGTTTATGGATATACCATGGCCGATTCAAGCTAATCACCTCCAAAATCATCAACCATTTTCAATGCATATAACATATATAAACATGAATAAGTTTCATATAATCTCTTAACACATTAATTTCTTTCATCAACAACCTTTTGTTTCTTTATCCATCAAAACTTAAAGGTAAGAAAAAATCAAGTTCTTCTCACACATACCATAACCGAAAGCTCCATCCAACACTCTAAATTCGAAATTTTAGTATGGCTAGGTAATAAAAACGTGATGATTAACCCAAACAACTATTATTTCAAAAGAAAAATTAACAAAATTTACTAACCTCCTCTTCATTCAAAAGGCCGAATGCCTTTGCTCCCCCCCCCTCCTTTTTCTTCTTCTTGTACGGCTAAGAAGAACAAGGTAATGACCCCCTTTTTTTTTGTTACTTCTTTTATTATCCTTAGTATTTCTTTTTATTATTTCCTTTCCTTTACATAAAATAATGACCACTTCATGGAAACTTACCACCTATTCTAATATATGCTCCATCATGGCCGGCCACTATGTATAAAAGAAGGGGTATTTGACATGCAAAGCCATTATTCTCACCACATGCTTTAATAGGTCCTTGTAATTTAACCAATCACATTTCCAGATTTTCTCACATAGGTCCTATTTACTAAAATTCACCTTCAATTAAAAAAAATTCAAACATGGAATTTTCACACATGCATATATACATATAATAAGCATCAAATATGACAGCTAATTATTTTTATGACGCGGTTTAGCGGTCCCGAAACCACTTCCCGACTAGGGTAAATTTTGGGGTGTCACAACTCTCCCCCACTTAAGAAATTTTCGTCCCCGAAAAGCTTACCGGTAAATAGGTTTGGGTATCGTTCTTTCATCGAACTCTCGGTTTCCCAAGTAGCTTCCTCGATCCCGTGTTTGAGCCATAACACCTTTACTAACGGAACCCTTTTGTTCCGCAACTCCTTCACTTCACGAGCTAGGATACACATCGGCTCTTCTTCATAACTCATATCGGCTCGAATTTCAACCTCCGACGGACTAATTATGTGCGAAGGATCAGATCTATAGCGTCGAAGCATCGAAACATGAAAGACATCGTGTATCCTTTCAAGTTCAGGGGGCAAAATCAATCTATATGCAACCGGCCCCACTCGTTCAGAGATTTCGTACGGCCCAATGAATCTCGGGCTCAACTTGCCTTTACGGCCAAACCTAAGTACCTTTTTCCAATGCGAAACTTTAAGGAACACTTTATCTCCCACCTGATATTCAATGTCCTTCCGTTTCAGATCCGCATACGATTTCTGACGATCTGTGGCTACCTTCAGACTTTCACGGATTACCTTTACTTTCTGTTTGGCATCTTTAATCAAATCAACTCCGAAAATTTTACTTTCACCGAGCTCGGTCCAAAACAATGGTGTACGGCATTTACGACCGTACAAAGCCTCGTAAGGTGCCATCTTAATACTTGATTGGAAACTATTGTTGTAAGCGAATTCGATCAAGGGTAAATACCGTTCCCATGAACCACTAAACTCGAGGATGCAACATCTCAACATATCCTCAAGTATCTGAATTATCCGCTCGGATTGACCATCGGTTTGGGGATGAAAAGCGGTGCTAAAATGCAGCTTGGTACCCAAAGCTTCTTGCAATTTCTTCCAAAATCGTGAGGTGAATCTCGGATCTCTATCCGACACGATAGAAATAGGTACCCCGTGTAATCTCACAATCTGAGAAACGTACAATTCAGCTAGTCTATCCAATGAAAAATCCGTACGCACGGGAATAAAGTGAGCCGACTTAGTCAGTCTATCAACAACAACCCAAATCGTATCCTTCTTACTTGCTGACAATGGCAGTCCGGACACAAAGTCCATTGTGACTCGATCCCATTTCCACTCGGGTATCATGGTCGGCTGAAGTAATCCTGAAGGCACTTGATGTTCCGCTTTCACTTGTTGACATATCAAACACCTTGAAACAAATTCAGAAATGTCTCGTTTCATGCCCGGCCACCAAAATTGACGTTTCAGATCGTTGTACATTTTAGTACTACCCAGGTGGATAGACATTCGGCCACTATGAGCCTCATTCAAAATCATCGAAATAAGTTCCGAATTCCTTGGAACACACAAACGACTTCTGAACCTCAAACAATCATCATCATCCATTTGAAACTCCGATTCCTTGTTCGGAACACACTCAGCCCGTTTTGCAACCAATTCATCATCAATTTTCTGGGCTTCACGAATTTGATGGATCAATAATGGTTTGGCTTTTAATTCAGCTACTAACACATTGTCGGGTAGACCAGACAAGTGCACATTCATTGCTCGTAAAGCAAACAGCGATTTCCGGCTTAAGGCGTCCGCAACCACATTAGCCTTTCCCGGATGGTAATCAATGACAAGCTCGTAATCTTTCAACAACTCAAGCCAACGTCTTTGTCGCAGATTTAAGTCTCTTTGAGTCATCAAATACTTAAGACTTTTGTGATCCGAAAATACATGGCACTTCTCACCAAACAAATAATGTCGCCATATTTTCAAAGCAAACACGATGGCAGCTAGTTCGAGGTCATGGGTCGGATAATTTCTCTCGTGTGGCTTCAATTGTCTCGACGCATAGGCCACAACTCTACCTTCTTGCATCAATACGCAACCCAACCCAAGTAGGGATGCGTCACTATAGATGACAAACTCTTTACCTGATTCGGGTTGCACTAAAATTGGAGCTTCAGTCAAATGAGTTTTCAGTTGATCGAAACTTTTCTGACATTTCTCCGTCCATTCAAACTTAACATCCTTTTGAAGTAGCTTCGTCATTGGTGTAGCTATCATCGAGAAACCTTTGACAAATCGTCGGTAATAACCGGCGAGCCCTAGGAAGCTCCGGACTTCGGTAACATTTCTCGGAGGCTTCCAGTTAAGTATGGCTGAAATTTTGCTCGGGTCAACTCGAATACCCGATGCGGATACCACATGACCCAAGAAGCTAACCTCTCTTAACCAGAACTCACACTTACTGAACTTAGCACATAACTGCTTATCCCGCAAAGTTTGCAACACTAGCCTCAGATGCTCAGCATGTTCGGTCTCATCTCTTGAATAGACCAAGATGTCATCAATGAACACAACTACGAACCGATCCAGATATGGTCTGAAGATCCGATTCATCAAATCCATAAACACCGCAGGGGCATTAGTGAGCCCAAACGGCATCACTAAGAACTCGTAGTGACCGTACCTCGTTCTGAAAGCAGTTTTGGGTACGTCCGAATCTCGAATCCGCAACTGATAATAACCCGATCTCAAATCTATCTTTGAAAACACTGATGCTCCCTTTAATTGATCAAACAAATCATCAATACGCGGTAACGAATACTTATTCTTTATCGTCACTTTATTTAGTTGACGATAGTCAATGCACAACCTCATGGTTCCGTCCTTCTTTTTCACGAACAATACTGGTGCACCCCAAGGTGAGAAACTTGGTCGAGCGAAACCTCTATCCGTCAACTCTTGCAATTGAGCTTTCAATTCTTTTAACTCGGTTAGTGCCATACGATACGGAGCTATCGAAATTGGCGTAGTTCCAGGTACAAGCTCAATACCAAACTCTATCTCCCGAACAGGTGGCAAACCTGGTAATTCTTCAGGAAAAACATCCGGGTATTCACAAACCACCGGCACAGATTCAGGTTTCTTTCCTAACTCTTTGTCATCAAGTACATACGTAAGGTATGCTTCGTACCCTTTTCTTACATATTTTTGGGCCAACATTGCTGATATTACAGCTGGCAACCCCCTTAAGTCCGTAGACTCAACTCGGATTATCTCGTTATTTGCGCACCTCAAATCAATAGTCTTGCTTTTGCAATTCACAACCGCATCGTGCGCGGTCAACCAATCCAAACCAAGAATAACATCAAATTCGTCAAACGGCAAAAGCATCAAATCGGCCGGAAAACAGGATTCTCGGATTATTAGAGGGCATCTCTTACACACTTTATCAACAAGTACGCATTGACCCAAAGGGTTTGACACTCGAATTACGAGCTCAGTAGACTCAACAGGTAGAGTCTTACTGGATGCTAAGGTTTCGCATACATATGAATGAGTAGAGCCAGGGTCAATCAATGCAATCACATTAGTATCAAAGAGAGTGAAGGTACCAGTGATGACGTCGGGGGAGGATGCCTCCTCTCATGCGCGAATGGCATATGCTCTAGCAGGAGTACGGTTCTCGGCTCGAACAGCCATATCAGAGGCCCCTTTCTGACTACCACCCCTACCTCCTAAAATTCTCGGTGGTCTACCTCTAGTTGTCACTCCACTAGGTCTTGCACCTTGAATCTTATTCTTCTCATCAAGCTCTGTGCAATCTCTAATGAAGTGGTCCTTCGAACCGTATCCGTAACAGGCCCTGTTAATAGACTTACCCCAACATTCACCTATGTGTCGTCTTCCATATTGGGGACATTCAGGTTTCTCTAGACGATTATTGCCCACACTAGCTACCGAAGTAGCTCGGGAGTCCGTCGATGGTCTTGCTCTGATGGAAATTCCCACAGTCGTCCTCGACTTATTAGTGTCCTCCCTGAACTTCTTTACGGCTGAGAACGGAGCTTTACCCGTCAATCTTTTACGGTAGTCTCTAGCTTCAAATTCAGCCTTCTTCTTCTCCTTTCCAAGTTCTTCCGCCTTGCAGGCTCGTTCGACTAGTGTTACGAATTCTTTTATTTCCAAAATACCCATTAGTAGCTTTAAATCCTCATTCAATCCTTCCTCGAATCTTTTGCACATAGCAACCTCATCAGCTACACACTCCCGGGCATACCTACTGAGTCTTACGAATTCATGTTCGTATTCAGATACTGTCATACGGCCTTGCTTGAGTTCCAAGAATTCCTTACGCTTTTGATCAATGAACCGTTGACTAATATATTTCTTTCGAAATTCCGTCTGAAAGAAGTCCCAAGTTACTCGTTCGTTTGGGACTATGGAAATCAGGGTCCTCCACCAATAGTAGGCTGAGTCTCGCAACAAAGATACAGCACATTTTAGACATTCGTCAGGTGTGCATGACAGTTCATCGAACACCCGAATGGTGTTATCAAGCCAGAACTCGGCCCTTTCGGCATCATCAGTAACTATGGCCTTGAACTCCTCAGCCCCGCGCTTCCTAATCAAGTCTACAAGTGGCTTACTCAGCCTCACAGGATCAGTGACTGATGGCATTACGGGCTCTTGGGGTGGATTATTCAAATTCGGGAATTGTTGGACAGCCGGGTTGGTTCGGCCATATTGCGCGACCCACTCATTCATCATGGTAAAGAAGGCTTGTTTAGCCCCCTCACCTTGATTATTCGCAGATGACTGAGGTTCAACAGGCGGCGTCCCTTGTGCAGGAGCAGCCGCTACGCTCTCAACGTCATCCGCTAGGGTTCTTTCTACACCGGGATCCATTTACTAATCAAAACAAAAACATTTCAACCGTCAGAAGTCATCACACATTTAAACATTAACATTAAGGCATGTATAGCTAGACTAATACGCGCTATGGTAGTCCTAGAACCGACTAAACCATAGCTCTGATACCAATCAAATGTAACACCCCGAACCCAAGACCGACACCGGGGTCGAACACGAGGTGTTAACAAACTATAACCCCTTATAAAGATATTTTCCAGACACTGCCTAATCTGCGTACTTGTCGCTTTAAAAATCATATCTTGAGTTTCACAACTCGAAAATCAGTTTCGTGATTTTTCCCTGAAAGTAGACTCATATTCCCATCTACATGTTTTTTTCTAGAATTTTTGGTTGGGCCAATTAGTACAGTTTATTAGTCAAATTCTCCCAAGTTACTGGGGTCGACTACACTGACCTTTGCGCGTTACGACCTGGATATCTCCCTGTACAGAACTTCAATGCTGATGCCGTTTGTTTCTATAGAAACTAGACTCAGAGAGGAATCTATAAATATATAGCATGACTTATAATTATCTCTGGTTAATTTATAATGAATTTCCAAAGTCGGAGCAGGGAATCCAGAAACCGTTCTGGCCCTGTCCCACGAGAACCTGATTATCTCTTAACATACTATCCATATGATCCTTTCGTTACTTCTATATGAAAATAGACTCATCGAGCTTCGATTACATAATTTATTCATCAATCAATTCCATTCCTACTATTTTTAGTGATTTTTCAATCTCATGTCACTGCTGCTGCCAGCATCTGTTACGAAAGCAACTATGCCCACTTCGTGTTTACTCCTTGATCTAACTAATAATTCATCATGCATATCACAAATTATGATCATGACTAACCATGCCAAAGGCTAATCATTGTCAAACTTTCCCCTACTACACTATTGCCATATCATGAATTTTAACACCAAAATAATCAACCATGACGTATGGCATAAAAAGGTCGAATTATCAAGATTTGCGACCTAACGTATGAATCCAAACCCAACCGAACATTTATGCCATTTTCGCATGGCTAAAAGTTTACATACCAAAGTTCAAACACAACATAATAGCCTATACATGCCGAAATGTTCTCCTAAGCCGACTAAGAAGAAAGTACCAAAACTTGCTATCCGGTGTGATGACTTCGATGACGGCCCGACCACGCAAAAAGAGATGTGTCCAAGAAACCTAGAATAGGTGACAGGGAAACACCGAGTGAGTTTATAACTCAGTAAGTCATAAGCTATGCACTACCATCCATCAATAACATTATCACAAGAGAAAACAAAATGGAACGAGGCTAATTACTCCATCCATTCCGAACCATACCATAGTTCCTCCAACCTATCGGTTCAATTTCATACCAATTTATGCATTCACAATCCACATACTCATCAATAGGATATTCGAGGCATTTTCATAAATCATTTTATTTTCGTTACAAACATACAACTAAACGGCCTTTCACCCATTCTACGATAAATTTTATGTACGTGACTTCAAGTATATTTGTCACATAGGTTCAAACTTACCAAGCTCAACGCCAAGTATAGACATAGCACCTATTAGCCATGAACTCAAGACACTTACCCGATCCGCTGTCCATGATCGACTCAATAGTGTCGCACACATAGTGTCCATAATGATTCAAGGATGTATATTAAGTCCGCACACTCAGTGCTATATAGTCAACTCGCACACTTAGTGCTACATAATCAAACTCGCACACTTAGTGCTACATAGTCAATTCGCACACTTAGTGCAACATAGTCAATTCGCACACTTAGTGCTACATAGTCCAACTCGCACACTTAGTTCTGTACAATTTAAACCCGCACACTTAGCGCCAATCTCATGGTCATAAATGGTTATACCCGCACATTTAGTGCCGAGATCAACAACTCAACACATCTCACCTCTTTTCTTTTCATTCAACAATTTCATCATCACATACATACATGTATATATATATATATTTATTCATTCCATTCGGCATCATTACATAGATGTTATGACCATTTGAATTAATACCAAGTATATGCTTAATGACTTACTTTATGTTGGGTAAAATAATTCCGAGTCGGCTACTCGATGACCTTCGATTTCCCCTTGTTGGACGCCTCTCCTTTAGGTTCTTGAGCTTAAATAAATAAATCAACTAGTTTAATTACCTTGCTAGTTATTTATATCCCGTAACATTAATAGTTTCATATCAAAAGAAGCATACGGCAACATTCTATTTCAAGGTACATATTCATAATTCAAATTCGACCATATAAACCAACATCATCCACTTGATCAATTATAAAGAATTAAGGTTAATATCACCATGTGTACTCTATATGGCCCATTATACATAATCAAATTTAACATCATCTATGTATTCACTCATATGGCCGAATATACATACCCCCATATAACATCATTTTCATTCCATTTAACACTTAATTTCCACCACATGAACACTTGGCCGAATACTCTTAAACTAGCAAAACTCCACATTTGTTCATACCATCTTTTAAATTCACATGTCTATTTTTACTTTGTTTTTACAAGAGTCATAGCCGAATCGTTTTAACCATGAGTAACATAACAAGCATAGATCGTGTTTATGGATATACCATGGCCGATTCAAGCTAATCACCTCCAAAATCATCAACCATTTTCAATGCATATAACATATATAAACATGAATAAGTTTCATATAATCTCTTAACACATTAATTTCTTTCATCAACAACCTTTTGTTTCTTTATCCATCAAAACTTAAAGGTAAGAAAAAATCAAGTTCTTCTCACACATACCATAACCGAAAGCTCTATCCAACACTCTAAATTCGAAATTTTAGTATGGCTAGGTAAGAAAAACGTGATGATTAACCCAAACAACTATTATTTCAAAAGAAAAATTAACAAAATTTACTAACCTCCTCTTCATTCAAAAGGCCGAATGCCTTTGCTCCCCCCCCCCTCCTTTTTCTTCTTCTTGTACGGCTAAGAAGAACAAGGTAATGACCCCCTTTTTTTTTGTTACTTCTTTTATTATCCTTAGTATTTCTTTTTATTATTTCCTTTCCTTTACATAAAATAATGACCACTTCATGGAAACTTACCACCTATTCTAATATATGCTCCATCATGGCCGGCCACTATGTATAAAAGAAGGGGTATTTGACATGCAAAGCCATTATTCTCACCACATGCTTTAATAGGTCCTTGTAATTTAACCAATCACATTTCCAGATTTTCTCACATAGGTCTTATTTACTAAAATTCACCTTCAATTAAAAAAAATTCAAACATGGAATTTTCACACATGCATATATACATATAATAAGCATCAAATATGACAGCTAATTATTTTTATGACGCGGTTTAGCGGTCCCGAAACCACTTCCCGACTAGGGTAAATTTTGGGGTGTCACACAACCCATGACACTAGGACAATACTTTTGATTGTTAAGAGTTGTATTGATTGCATGTCGATTAATACTTCGAAGAGTTCTCCTGAAGAAGTTGATCCCCCTCAACAATAAAAATGAAAAATATGCAACATTATACTACTATATAATTTTGATAAAAATATATATAGTTCACTGAATAGATAGACTAATAGAATAAATATAATATATAATATAGTAAATAAAGAACTTTGATAGATTCAAATTATCTTTATTAAATACTATACATGAGATAGAATAGGGTTAGAGACTTTCCATGATTTGCTACTTCTAGACATTATAATTAGAAGAAATTTGTTTCATATTAAATTTTGGAGTGGAAGCAAGATCCTTAAAAATGTTTCTTCACTATGAAGCTTTTAATTAGATAATTCCAACTCATTTTAAGAGATACAACTCTAATTAGTTTAAACAGCAATCCAAGTATTTTCTTCATCAACTAGGAGCATAAGGATAAAACAGGATTGTGTATAAAAGAAAAATACACAATGCATTGGGCATAAGTATTCTCTTCAGTAATCTTAACTTGCTTACCCTATCCCCCACCCACAATATTGTATAAAAAAAATCTTCTTCGGTAATTTTTTTACAGATAATTTTTAATATTTATTTCTTATCAACTCTTAATCTAATTAAAGAGATTAAAATAAAATAGAATAAGTTGTATTTAAAATTTTAGCAATCTTTAAAAAAAATAAAAATAATGAAAATTTTGAAATTAGAATTCAAATACATTAATCATCATATTTTGGAATTGCAATTCGAACATTGTTAAACATTTTTACGTCATTCTTAAAAAAATGGAATAATCCTCTAACCATTCGGTAAGTTACCAATATTTTCAATTAATTATTTAATACAGCAGAGTAGTTAGGGGTTGGTAGTGGTCCGGAAAATTTTTCATTTAATCTCTTTAAAAAATTTTAAGTTTTAAATTAATAAAAATAAAATTATATTTTAACCTTTTAAAATGATAAAAAATTGATTTGCTTTTTTTAAAATTATAGATATTTATGCTATTAAAATGATAAATTTACATTTTTACTATCATAAAAATTATAATTTAATTCTGGCCCCTAAAAAAAATTTCTAGCATTTAATATAATCTTATTTATTTTATTGCATATGCATGACAATATTGAAGTGTTTTATAATATATATATATAGTAACATAATCAATACAATAACCAAAAATGGATTGCAACCTTTTGCCATAATTGCAAAATCTGTGTCACAAAAAATGAATAATTATCCAATTCTTAATAAAATCTCATTAATTTAGTATATATGTTTATATGTAATTTAGGGTCTGTTTGTTTACATGTAAAAGATTTTACGAAAAATATTTTTTGTATTTTCCTGTGTTTGTTTCACAGAAAATAGTTTAATCAACGGAAAATGGCTTACAAGTTAAGGTAAAATAAGCCATTTTTCCTATAAAATAACTTACTATTTTGAAAAGCGTAAGTTATTTTCCGGAAAAAAACTCATCTATAGATAATTTTATTTTTATATAAAAATTAACTTAAATCAACTTAATATTATTACATTGATATTAATTTTTATTTTTATTTTTAAAAATATTTAAAATATTATATTTTTTAATATTATTAAACATACATATTTAATTATTTATATTAAGTCATATTAATAAATTATTAATATAATAAATATAATTTATTATTTTAATAATTTATTTAATATTTCAATGTTATTTTAATAATAAATTTTAAAAATAATAATTTTAAATAATATTATTTACATATTATTGAAAATATTCAATATTAATATTTTAATAATAAATATTTATTATAATTATAAATATATTAATAATAAATTTTTTTAGTATAAAGGTTAAAATATGTCATAAATCTATGTACATTTCACAGATTTGTAATTTAGTCTTTGTTTTTTTTATTTTCAAGAATTTAGTCCCTTTACTTTTCAAATTTAAAAATTAAGTCCAATTGTTAACATCGTTAATTTTTTTTTGTCAATTTTGTTGATGTCACATTTTTAAATAAAAAATACTCACTTAGTAGTCATGTAATTAAAAAAATGACGTCGTAATGAATCTAAATTTAATTAATATTTTTAATATATGCAAAAACAATGTAAAATATAAAATTATAGATAAAAATAAATTCAATTAAACAATGAAAAATAAGAAAATCTCAAATGTATGTTTGTTTAATTGAAAACAACTTTTATGAAATATTTTTAAGAAATCTATCAAACAACAGAAAATATTTTACACAGATCTATCCAAACACCAAAAAATATTAACTTTTTCAGAAAAGTAAATCATTCTCCAAAAATTATTTTCTGTAAGTCATTTTCAATAGAACAAACAGAGCCTTTATTGAGAAGTAAGCATTAAATAATAAAAAAATATATATTTTACGTTTGCTAATTTTTTTATGAACAATTTGATATACATTGAAAGTATTTTTTTTATTGGTAAATTTTAAATTTATATCCAATCTTATAAAAATAATAAAAAATGAACATAATAATATTTATAAAAAAGAACTTAAATTAAAAATTAATCAACATAATAAATATCGTCTTTAAGTTATAAATTAATTTTAAAATTATATTTATGTATATTAAGAAAATAAGTTTTATGAATATATAGATGATCATAAATTAAAGAAAAATTTTAATATCTAAAACCAAATATTTATAGCAACTAAAACAATTTCTCCATCACTCATTTGCAAAACAATTTTCATACTAAAACTCCAAAAAAAAAAAACAACTAATCTCTAAAACCAAATATTTATAGATTAGAAAATTTAAAATAAGAAAATAACTGAAAATTTTAATATTTAATAATTTAATAATATTAAATTTTTGAATCAATAACTTTGAAAAATAAAATGAGATCAAAGTTTAAATTTGATACAATTTAAAGATCATTGGTTTTTTTTAATATTATAACTCTTTATTAAAAATATATACTAGGCAAAAAATTTATTAATTTAATAATTATTTAAAAGATTACCATAATATATTAAAATTAGATTGAAAATTAAATTTGATAAATAGCTTAAAAGTCATTGCTTTAATTTTTTTAATATTATAAGCCTATTTTAAAATATATCTAATATGTAAAATATTCATTTGTTTAATTATTATTTGAAAGATTACTATAATCTATTTAATTAAAAAATGTAAATAAAAAATTAAAAACATCTATATGTAAATGTAACTTTTGTCATGGAATAACGTTAAAATGCAATAATAAGTTTATTTAATAATATTTTATTGATTTTTTGGTACATATATTATTGGTTTTAATAAAAAATATTTTATTCGTATGTGACTGTTGGAGTAATTAAAGAAGCAATAAAATTTGTTATTTTATTTTTGGTGAATTATAATAATAGAATAAAGCCCGAACAACAAACACGACTAGCACGACTCAAACCGAGGCTACACCTATGACAATGAACAACCTTAACCATTAGGCCATTATATAAGGTTCAAATTTACTAATTTTTATTTAAATTTAACATGTCTATTTCATCTTTAATTTTTAAGTGAATGTTGTTATTCTACTCCTATTTATTTAAGAATAGAATTAAAAAATAAATTACATATATAGATTTTCCCTCTTCAGAATATCTAAATTGCCTTATTTTTTACACTAAAATGGCCGATTAAAAAAGTTAAAACCAAAATGTAAAAAATAGTTAAAAGTAATAGAAATTAAAATTGAGAGTATAAAAAAGTTTTTTTTTCTAAAAATGATGGATAAAAGACAAAAATAAAAAAAAAATAAAGGGTGTTTGATAAATAGAGTTTTGGGTATTTTTTTAGTTAATTTGGGCACAAATGAAGAATTGAGTAGTCAAATCCTCTAATTGCAGTGTTTGGTGAATGAAGGTTTATAGGAACTTGTTGAACTAAAACCTCTAAAACAAAGAAGGGAAGGATAAACAATTTTTTTTACAATTGATTGGGAATAAGATATTGGAATGGCATACCTAACCATGATTGTTCAAAAGTTACTCCCTTTGCCACATGCTCTCAAACTTAATAAGGGTGTCAAGATATCAATAGCCTTCATTATTTTATTTTCACTTTTACCTCTAAAGTTCAAATTGAATCTCAAAAAAAAAAATATTTACGACGAATCTACAAAAATCAACATTGGAGATTCTTTTGCAAGATGGTTTCATCCATTAAGGTTAGCTCTTTCGATACTTTTAAATTGTTGTACTTTAATTTTTTTTTTTGCCTTTATTTGTCAAAATTTTTTACCCCTATAAATCTATTTTTTCCCCATGTATTTCGTCTTTTTTTGTCCATGTAATTTGAATTTTTGATCCCTATAATTCTAATTTTTTTGTCCATGTAGTTCATTCTTTTCCATGTAAGTCAATTTTTTTCTCCTTGTAATTTGATCTTTTTTTTTGTCTCGACAAATTGAACCAGTTGATCAAACCAGCCACTGCAATAAGCAATCAACTATCAGCCAATTGCCAAACCGAGCATACAATTATCCTATTTTGTTAAAAGACAAAACCAACCCTTTTAATTAAGTAAATTACCAAATCAATCCTATTTACTCCTAAGATTGTCTTAGTAGTTGGTTTTATATTATATTTTTTTTGGTGAATTACAAGAGGAGGACAAAACTCTAACAATAATGCGACTAACGCAATTTGAACCCAACCTACACTTGAGGCAATGAACACCTAACCATCAGGTCAATACACGAAGTTCAGTTTTATATCATATATAGATATGATTATACCAATCATATATACATTATATTATATTATATTATATTATATTATATTATATTATATTATATTATATTATATTATAAAGTCTTAATATCTCAACTAATGTGAAAATCTATATTTTTGACATGTGACATATAACGCATAGCATGTGTTTAATTTTACTTAAATATACATATATTTAAATATTTAAAATTAATTTATGCATAGCAAAAGTTGCAAATTAGTTATAGACATAATAAATATCCAAATTCAAAAAAACAAAATCAAGGCAACATGTACGAAGAGAAATATACATGTATTGTAAACGCATAGCAAGAGTTTTTTTTTTAATAAAAAAATGAATATTATAAAAAGTATAGAGTTTAAAGTAGAAAATTCAAAAATAAAATACTTATCATAAATATAAATAATATTTAATTAAAATAAATTTATCTAAATATTTAAATAATATGTTATAGAATTATAATGTTTTATTTTAGAAATTTTTAATTATATTATATAATTCACATAATCAAAATTAATAAATTTAAATTCTTTATTTTACTTATTCAAATACAGTCTAATTTAGATTTATTATTCACTTCAATATTATTTTGAATTTTATTTAAACTTTATCAAAACATATGTAATATAATATCATATAAAATTTTAAATTTTATCTCAATTCCTATTAAGGCTCATTTAAATTTATTTCAATGATTTAACTAAAACCATTAAAAACCATATATTTTTTAGTGAGTAGGAGAGAAGTTAGTTTACCTTTTTAAGCACTCAAATTTAGGTAATTCATTTTAATATATTTGAATCTATGTATTTATACATTAATAACAATGTCGATATTAATTAAAATATATGAATTTTAATTATTTACTTCTAGTTGTTTTGATGCAGCAACCAGCATGGAAGTAAGTTAAAATCATGTTAGCAAAAGACGATATTAATGAATTAACATTAAAAAATTTGAGAGTTGGATTTTTGATGACTTGCAACTCTTGAATGTGTAATTACTGATAATGTATTTCTTCAATTAAGCATCAATGTTTTGGTTAGGATGTTTTACAGACCACCTCATTTCTTTTTGTGTATATGATCTGGGAGGTCAACGTGCAAAATCAGATTCCTAAACTTCATTTATCCACATATTCAATGTTTATAATAAAAAAATAATTTATCCACAGCTACCCTAATATTTAAATTATATAATTTATATATTCCTTATGTCTTATCATTATATTCAAATAACTTTTAAATGATTATTATATATTTATACTATCCTAAGTATTTGATTAGATAATAAAAAATTTTAAATTTTAGATAAATATTTAATTAAATAAAAAATAATTATCTATATATTCATTTGATAAATTAAAGTATTTAACTTAACTAATTTAAATTCTATTACATGGTTAATATTTTGTTTAAATTAAATTAAATAAATAATTAATTAGATAATAATTTTTTTAAAAATTTAGATAAATATTTAATTAAATAAAAAAATTGATTAGATAATTTATCTTCTATATTAGTATCTATTTTAAAATTTGATTTTAACATAAAAATTTTAAAAATTAATTTATTGTCTTAATTACTAAAATATTTTTTAATATATATTTTAATTTATATATACAACTAAGCCCAAGCATTAAAAAGGGTCGATTCCAATACATTGCACTTAGCAACCAAAAGTCAACAAATGATTATATGCAAATATTTTATATATAAAAAATATGAATTAATTAAATGTATCTTTTAATTTAAATACAATAAGCCTATACATCTATTTATAAGAATTAATTTACACTATTATTAATTAGGGTAAAATTCAAAAATATTCACTTTTGTTTGCTTCAGATTACATTTTAGTCACTTATGTTTGAAATGTCACATTTTAGTTACTTATGTTATCGTTTTGTTACGAAGTGGTCACTCTACTGTTAAGCTCCGTTACCTCCCTAACATATGTCTTATATGGCAGTCCAAATGGGTTTTAAATGCCAACTTAGATGTCCTACGTGGCAGTCAAAATTAAATTTATTTAATTAAAAATCTATTTGCATCCCAACAGCTAGACATCAAAATGGGCATTTAAAACCCATTTGGACTGCCACGTAAGATTGTCGTTAGGGAGGTAACAGAGTTTAATGGTAGAGTGACCACTTCGTAGCAAAATGATAACGTAAGTGACTAAAACATAACATTTCAATCATAAGTGACTAAAATGTAATCTGAGGCAAACAAAAGTAACTATTATTGTAGTTTACCCTATTAATTAAAGGCACATTAATTATTTTATAATTATAATCAATATTACCATCTACATATATTAAATTATTTAAATTTACTTATTAAATAACTTATTATTAAATTCAAATTTTGCAGATTTTCATAACTTTTAAGATTAAACTTAGTGCATCACACAGATAAGAAAATTAATATATATTAAAATTTTAAATATAGGATTATATTTAGATCGTAAAATGGATGATAACACATGTGATTATATTAATATATATTAAAATTTTAAAAATTAAATGTATTTACATAAAACATGTCCCCATATCTAATTTTCTATTATGGTACTAGAGAAAGAGAAAGGATCGTATGAAATAGGGGAACCATGTCATACTGTATCGTGTATCCCCATTGATATATAATTTTGGTAATTTTTTTAACTAAATCCTAAGCCCTAAACCCTAAACTTTATCCCAAACTCTAAATCTTGAATCCTAAACTTGGCCTTTTGGTTAAAGGTTTGGAGTTTAGAATTTGGTATTTGAGTTTAGGGTTCAATTCAGGATTGAAGTTAAAAGAATTATCAAAATTATGTATCAATGGTAAAAAATTGCTTAAACGTCTTTAAATAATTAGGATCAAGTTTAGGGTTCTAGGTTTCGAGTTCGAAGTTCGGGATTTGAGATTTAAGATTCAAGTTAAAAAATAATTATATATTAATGAAGAAAATTACTTAAATTTCATTTAATAATTAAAAAGATAGACGAATTAGGAGAGAGGAGGTAGGGCAAGAAATCCATAAATTAAAGTTTAAACTCTTAAATATATAATTGAGACAGCACCAAGTTAGGTAGGACAAGGGAGAAAGATAACTCAAGCCGGTAAAGACGGCAAATCTACATTAATATTTCTTTCTAGCCGGCCATTTCTAATTTGCTCTCCCTACAAGCTTCCAAACTCATAATATTTTTACTTCTCCTCTTATCATCCCTTTAAATCCCTCTTCCTTTGAGGACTCAGTCATATCTTTTCCATTTTTTTTTTAAATTTTCTCTCTTTTCTTTTCGTTGAAATACGTAGCTGGTCATCAACGTTTTCATGGCGAAATTATCACAGCAGAATCACAAGAACACTACACAGAATAATACTAGCACTGCCAGTAATGGTGTTACTAAGGTCAAGAGAACTAGGAGAAGTGTTCCAAGAGACTCCCCTCCCCAACGTAGCTCCATTTATCGAGGGGTCACCAGGCAAGTTATTTTTAGTTTTTTATGTATGTATGGTGTTTTGAATTCTTGATTTCTGTCAGTACCTAACTTCGTTGTGATATATGCTGAGTACTGTTTCAGACATAGATGGACAGGTCGATATGAAGCTCATCTATGGGATAAGAACTGCTGGAATGAATCACAAAACAAGAAAGGACGTCAAGGTTCATTACCCTATTTTTCTTTTCTTTTTCTTATTGATCTTAATTGACTTATACTAGAAGCTGATGAAGGTTTTTTTTTTTTCTCTCTTCTTCCTTTATGGTTGCTGGTGTGGTGGTTTGTTGTTGCTAATTACGCTCCATGCAGTCTATCTTGGTATGTTTAGTACTACTTTGAGGGGAATTTTTAATGCCATTCTTTTATGCGTTTATTCTGAAATTTGGGAAGTTTTTTTTTTACTTTTTTAGGTGCTTATGATGATGAAGCAGCAGCAGCACATGCTTATGATTTAGCAGCACTCAAATACTGGGGTCAAGATACCATCCTTAACTTTCCGGTAAGTTTATCTCTTATATTTATATATATGGTTTGTGGGAGGATTGAGGAAGAAACTTATTTAACATCAACAATGCAGTTATCAACGTACCAAAAAGAGTTGAAAGAAATGGAGGATCAATCTAGAGAAGAGTATATTGGATCATTGAGAAGGTGAGATTAATGACTAATCCATTACATTAATACACTCAATCAAGAACTTATAAGTATTGGATTGAAAACACAGTTAAATCATGTATTTGTTGTTGAATTTTCAGGAAATCTAGTGGTTTCTCTCGGGGAGTCTCGAAATACAGAGGTGTCGCTAGGTATATATATATTCATATATTGTTTTCCTCATCATCTTAAAGGGTAAAAGTATCATAGAAACCGTTGTATTAAAAGTTGTATTGCATTTTAGCTCATTTAATCAAAAAATGAACAAATTAATCCTTATATGCTAGATCAAAAAGTAAATTGGTCTTTTTGTTAAAGAATTAGTCCATTTTTACTGTGAAAAGTTAGTCTGCATATGTCAGCATAAAGTATACATGGCACACATGTGTCATTGTCTAGTTATTTTGTAAGCCACACATATTTTTAATAGCACAAAATGATTAAATTTTTAACAAAAATGATTATTTTCTCTTTATCTAATATATAATAACTAGTTTACCCATTCTTTTTAGTAAAGAATTTAACTGTTAGTACATAGGCTTGTTGTGGATGCAATATAATCTGTGAGATGTATGATCTACAACATCTCAAATGCAGCATGATGTTACAAAATTTGGTGTTATTTACATGTTTCTCAATGTGAATGAACAGACATCATCACAATGGAAGATGGGAAGCACGCATTGGGAGAGTGTTTGGAAACAAGTACCTGTACCTTGGGACATATGGTATTTTGAACAACTCCTTTGTTTTCTTCATCTGTCTTTTCTTCCTTCTAAGAAAAAACAAAAACAAAAAGGGCTTAGGTAATCATTTTGGTTTTAGGTGGACACATTTAACACTTTTTCTTTTGGCGCATTGCTATGATAGTTTGTGGAAATGGACATTCACCTATAGATGCATTAATGACTTGACTCGATTTCTACCCAATAGCAAAGGGTAACTCATTTTTTAGGTTGATTGACTAAAATAATCCCAAAATCAAGACTGAAAACGACATGTTAGCTTATCAAAATCCTTCAAGTTATTGTCAAACAAACATTCATTAATCATATCTGTTATCTCTTTATCTAACTAACTATCCAACGAGGCCAAGCACATGCTACAAGTTATGTAATTTCCTTGGAAGCTAACTGGGGCATGCATGCCAAACTCATAAATTCACACTGTTTTAGTAGGATGCAATGGTCCAACCAAGGTTTAAGCCGCAGATTTTAATTAAGAAAATTTTGAGAGCCAAATCTGAAAAAAACTTAAATTGAATTATTAGATCTGTTCACTGGGTTTTGCAGCTACTCAGGAAGAAGCTGCCACAGCATATGACATGGCTGCAATAGAGTACCGGGGATTAAATGCTGTCACCAACTTTGATTTAAGCCGTTACATCAAATGGCTTAAGCCTAACCAAACCAAACCTGAAAATAACCCTAACCCTAACCCTAATATCATAGACACTACCACTACTTCACTAGTAACAACAAACCCTGATCAAGAACTTGATCTAACCTTCTTCAACGGCAACAACCACAACCAGAAGCTACAAGAATCCGATGTAATTAGTGAAACCTTGCTGACTCAGCCCCGACCGGTGAATGCCACGTCAGCCCTAGGGCTTCTCCTTCAATCTTCTAAGTTCAAGGAGATGATGGAGATGACATCCGCTGCTACAGATCACCGCCAGTCCACATCAATGATATCGGAACCAGTGCGGTGCGGCTTCCCTGAAGACATACAAACCTACTTCGAGTGTCAAGATTCCAGCTGTTATGGAAATGGGGATGATCTCATTTTCGGTGAGCTCAACTCCTTCGGACCATCAATGTTTCAATGCGACCAGCTTGATGCCTAGAGGAACTAGAATTTCAGTGCTTAAAGATATCTTTTGTTTTTATTTATTTATTTATTATTCATATATAAACAAATAAAGGTGCATGACTTAACAAAAAATAAAGATGCATGTGTAGATGCTTTGTGAATACAAGACTAATGGCCTTAGAGATTAGAATATTGGATGAAGTGGAGGATTTTAGATTTAATTTTGCCTAGAAAAGAGGAGAAGAATATATATATATATATAGCTTCCTTATTGCAGGGTTTGAAGTCGATAAAGATGGTGGCCAATCAATACATTTGATTCATTTCTTGTAGATTAGAGGAGAAATAAATATTTGTATTTATTTTTTTTTCTGTCAATAAGAATCATCATTAAAAATTAAATGTTTGTTAACAACTTTATTTTCCTTGGCAAAGGTTAAAATTATAAAAAGAATATTGCATGTAAGTGGTTCCTTTTTGTTTTATGGATTTCTTCCACAATAGCAAGCTACCCATCAGCCCACTAATTAGGTGCGTGCCATTAGACTCATTTAACACAGTTTTAGTATTCACACCACCGATAATAGCACGTAGGGTTATGGTTAGATGGAATGGAATGTAAAAAATTTGAGTTAATTAAATTAGTAAGTTTTATTTTATTATTTTAATTTGATTTTAATTTTTTTAGAATTGAGTCGAGTTGAATTGAGTGAAATTGTTCGAGTTAAATTAAAATTTTAAATATGTCAAATTAATACCTTGTTATAGCATAACTAATTTCATGTTAGAGCACATAATTTTAAAACCTTAATGAACTATTAATTAACTTATTTAGATGCTAAAATTATTTATTTTAGAAAATTTTTAAATTTTAAATTTTCTTTATATATTCTTTAGAATTTTCTTTTAAATTTTTTATAAATATTTTGAATTTTAAAAATTATTTTGAATTTTTTTAAAGTTTTGTTGAAAGAAAGACCAATTTGCTCATTTTCTAAGTTAACAAGAACCAAAGAGGTATCTACACTAATCTAATATTCGAGTTATTCGAATTATAAAATCTAACTTGACTAAAAATTGAAACTCGAATTACTTGATTTAATTAACTCAAAATTTATTTTTTTTATTTTTTCGAATTAAATCCAATTTTACTAATCCTAATAAGCCTTTGGAAACGTCTCCCACCAAGCTGACTTCTTTTTGGAACTATCCATCCACTTTCAAAATGTTCTAACTCCACAATTGTTCTAGCATTATGATTTTCATAATATTTAATATTTTAATAAAATGGCATGTTGTTCGTTCATAATAAGAATTATTTCTGTAGTTACTTTGATAATTCAGGCATCCACTTGCCAAGCATACAAGTGTTTTTATATTGAAACATACCAAATATGCAACAAAACCTTGTTATGGTATATACTAATTTATATATTCAAGATTTAAAACTTTAGCATTTAATATTATTATATTTTTCATTGTGTTTATTTTCACATATAAATTATTGCAGGATTATAGAAATGAATTTCATTAATATAAAGAAAAACTTCATATATTAGAGTATAAAGGTAAACATATTAGACAACTTTTTGTTGCAGAATTTAAATGATTTGAGATAATTTGAAGTAATTAAAAAATGATAAATTTGATTATTAATTATGATACTATGAAATAATAATAAATAAATGTTTAATGGATTAATTAAGATTATGAGTATTGATTAGGCAATAAACTTAATTGAGAGGAGTATTCATTGTTGGAAATTGTAGATTGCAAATTCATCATTATTCATGACCATTTATTAAAAAGTGATGATTCATTCAATAGATACATTTGATTTCCATTGGACATGTTTTTTCTAAGAAGTATGTCTAACGAAAATCAAATGTAAAGGGTTGTGGCTCTCCAAAATAGTATCCATTGAATGTATATAAACAGAGGGACTATGGTGCTTACAAGTATTATTTACAATCAATCCAATTTCAGATATTAGAGTAAGAGTTAGGGAATTCCTCGATTTTGCTAATCAAAGGAAATTCAAAAACTCCATTGTATCCCATGGGACCTTTGTCTTAACCTTTTAGCAACTTTGTATTGAGCCATATAGAACTCTTTGGAAAGCTTCACCCGCACCTCGAAGTCTACTATTTTTATTCCATATCGTTTTTGAATCTATTGTCCCCACTCAAATTCTCCAATAATCAAAGAAAACTAATTGGAGATTGCGGTGGAGGCTACCATCGCATTCAAAGTGATGAACCAAGATTTTGTAAAAGTTGACCGATTTGATGGTTCAAACTTCTATCGCTGGAAGGACAAGATATTTTTGATCTTACCATCTTGAATGTGGCGTATGTTATGGATCCAAACCTACAACCTATGGAGGATCCCGCCCTCAATGCAAACCCCGAGGAAATTGCGAAAGTGGCCGAATTCAAGAAGAAGTGCGAAGAAGACAATTTCATTTGTCGTGTCTGATCGATTGTATGATCTTTACTTGTCGATGCAATCCCTAGTGGAAATATGAAAAGCTCTTAAAGAGAAATACAACACTGAGCGATAAGGTACTAATAAATTTTTAATATGAAGTATTTCGAATTCAAAATGCTCAATAGTATTCTGCTCATGGATCAAGTCCATGAACTACAAGTCCTTTTAATTAGGCTTCATGACATGGAAGTTGTTATTCCAAAATTGTTACAAGTTGGGGCTAACATCTCGAAGTTTCCCTCGTATTGGAACAATTATCAGAAAAAAACTTCTGTATATGGAAGAGGACTGCACTGTGAAGAAAATACTTAGGCATTCATGTATTCAAGAAGAAACTCAGAAGGGTGATGCGGTGTATCTTCTCCAAAATTCTAAAGTGAACCATGTGAACGAGTCGAAGGACTCTTGAAATGGTAAGCGAAAGGCCACATTTGAAACCAAGGACATGCAAGACAAGGAAAAAAAATCTCGCAATTGCTATAATTGCAATAAGAAAGGACACAACATTAAGGATTGTAAACTTCTCAAAAAGAATCAAGATGCCACAACTTCCAAAGCCAATATGGTAGAGGACATGGACTTCGTGACCATGGTTACGAAAGGGATCGAATGTTTGGAGATTGGTATGATTACCAAACTCAACATAGCTATGAGTGATAAGTTCTACAATTGGTAGTTGTACTCCGGAGCTACTGTCCATGTGTGTAATGATCGAAAACAATTCAAGAGTTATGAACTAATGGCAAACTATGAAATGCTTATGGGCAACTATAAATTCATTAAGGTTCTCAGTCAAAGGACGGTGGAACTTAACTTCACATTCGTGAAGAAATTAACTTTGACCAATGTGTTGTATGTTCCCGATGTGAGAAAGAATTTAATGTCTATGGGTCTTCTGTGTAACAAGGGGTTCAAGGTTATCTTGGAATCCGATAA
Source organism: Gossypium hirsutum (assembly GCF_007990345.1). Lineage (NCBI taxonomy): Eukaryota > Viridiplantae > Streptophyta > Magnoliopsida > Malvales > Malvaceae > Gossypium > Gossypium hirsutum. The sequence goes on along the minus strand of NC_053427.1, from coordinate 16,624,821 downwards.
GTTAGTCTTGCTTAAGGGTGATATGTACGTAGAAAAAGGATATTGTATCGAGGGAATCTTCAAGTTGAGCATTGATATGAAGAAAGTTAATTCTTCTACTTATATTGTTGAATCTTATCCTTTGTGGCATGCACATTTAGTAAATTTTAATTTTAAAACTTTACAGTTTATGGAAAGGAATGGTTATATCAATCTAAGTAATGATGATTTTGTAGATAAATTTGAAGTTTGTATTTAATCAAAAATTACCACGTTTCCTAATAAAAGTGAAAGGAATTTGTAAGTGTTAGATTTAATCCGTTTTGATGTTTGTGAATTAAATGGAACTCTAACAAGAGGTGGAAAATGCTATTTTATCACTTTTATAGAGGACTTGACTTACTTATATGTATCTCATGAGATATAAAGATGAGGCTTTTGATATGTTTAAACGTTTTAAAAATGAGGTTGAGAATTTGTTTAGTACAAAAATCAAAGTGCTTTGTAGTGATAGAGGTGGTGAATATTTTTCAAATGAATTGAATGTATTTTGTGAGGAACAAAGTGTGGTACATGAGTGTTCCACGCTTTATACTCCGCAACAAAATGGTTTGGTGGAAAGAAAGACCTGTACTTTAACGAATATGGTAAACTTGATGTTGTTAAACGCTAAACTTCCATATAATCTATAGGGTGAAACATTATTGACTACATGTTATATCTTTAACAAAATACCATCGAGAAAATTCAAAGTATCTCCATATGAGTTATGGAAGGGTCGGATGTCAAACTTAGATTATTTCAAAGTGTGTGGGTGTTTGGCTTACTATAGAGTTCTTGACCAACAGAGAAAAAAGTTAGGACCAAGAGCTGTCAAGGGTGCATTTGTTGGATATGCCTAACACTCTAACGCTTATCATGTTCTTGACTTAATGTCAAATACGATAATTGAAACAAGAGATGTTGTATTCATTGAAAACAAAGTTTCCAATGATTCAATAGATTCAGAAAAAGAATATCAACCAATGTTCTCAAGTGATCAAACTAAGAGAAGTCTTTGTGACAATAAGGATACGGAGCCGAGAAAAAGTCAAAGAGTGAGGAAAGTAAAAGACTTTGGTCTCGATTTCATTTTCTTGCAATCTCTAGCATTTCTCGTTGAGGGAAATAAATAATCTGTAATTAGGAAAATCCTCATAATGTTTAATGTGGATGGTGATCCACAATCCTATGGTAAAGTCATGACTTCTAGGGATACGATATTTTGGAAAGAGGCAATCAATGATGAAATGGATTCAATATTGTCCAACAATACTTGAATTCTAGTTGATCTTCTCAAGGATTGAAGCCTAGGTTGGTGGTTCTCCAATAGGGGGTCCTCCAACCTTTAAGGCTAGGTTGGTAGCAAAAATATTTAGGCAAAAGGAATGCCTAGATTATTTTGACACCTAAACACTAGTGGCTAGGATGACCTCCATTCGAATTCTTATACCACTTGCATCTATCCATAAGTTACATGTACATAGAATGGATGTTAAGGCGACTTCTTGAATGGAGATCTCGAAGAGGAAGTTTACATGGAGCAATTAGAAGGCTTTGTGATTCTTAGGAATGAATATAAGGTGTGTAACTTTATCAAGTCATTATATGGTTTAAAACAAGCACCTAAACAGTGGCATAAGAAATTTGACTTGGTTATCTTACCATATGGTTTTTTTACATAATGGTGCAAATAAATGTATTTACACTAAATTCATCGATAGGTAGATATAATTATTTGTCTCTATGTAGACAATTTGTTAATTTTTGGGACGAACATGGAAAGTGTTCATGAGACCAAAGAGAATCTAGCCTTGAATTTTAAGATGAAGGATCTCAACGAGGTAGATACAATTCTAGGTATAAAAGTGCAAAAGCACGAAAGGGGCTTTGCACTAAGCCAATCTCACTACATCGATAAAGTATTGGAAAAGTTCAGACACTTGAATATCAAGGATTCAAACACTCCATACAATTCGAACTTCAATTTAAGTTAGAATAATGGCAGGGTAATAGTGCAACTTGAGTATGCTAACACAATTGGAAGTCTAATGTATGCAATGCATTGCGTTATTGTAACTTGAGATTTCTACCAACGACACTTCTCTAAAAATAAAACTGCCATCTATAAGATTTCCATCGATGAAACTTCTTCAAAAATAGGATTGTCATCTATAAAAAATAGATTAGTCAATCTCAACCCTCCATACAAATACGTGTGTTTTTCAACAATCCATCTAACCTTGCCAATTGTAGAAGCGTAGAAAATCCTTCAGAACAAATAAGAAATTGGTAAGGGCTAAGCGGATCATCTTGACATAGTGCTCTTTGTAGGAAAATTATTCTCCAGTAATCCCATTTATGCAAATTTAGTAGGAAACTGATTTGACACAGTACATTATTAATTCAATCCAAGTAGTATTAAGCCTCATACGTACCAGAATGGCTTCGATAAAGTTTCATTCTACTCTGTCATATGCCTTACTCATATCCAATTTTAAAGAAAAAGACCCTTTCAATCCACCATGATGGTTTTAAAAGAAAGAAGGACCTCATATGCTAATAAGATATTGTCTAAAATAAGCCTCCTAGGCCCAAAGGCATTCTGTGCAACATCAATATGTTCATTAAGAACCAATCAAAATCGATTTGCTAAAACCTTGGAAATAATTTTAAAAAAGACATTACAAAGACTTATGGGTTGAAAGTTACTCATACTACATGCATTTTCCTTCGGGCTCAAAACTATGGTCATACCATTAATCTTATCTGCACTAATCTCTTTGTTCAAAACTCACATGCAATAGATTTTAATGTTTGATTCAGCTATATGCTAAAATTTCTAAAAGAAGACAGTCGAAAAACCATCGAGACTCGATGCTTTAGTAGGATGCACACCTTTAATAGTTTAGAGAATTTCCTCCTCATTGGAAAGTACTAGAAGAGAATTATTCATATCTTCTAAAATGCAACGATCAATTCTTGTAAGAAGAAATTATGGATCTCTTTCCCCTTGTGATGTGAACATATCAGTGAAGTAATCCTTTGCTACAACTTACATAGACTTATTGGAATCAACCATCATATCGGCCCAACCCATCTTCCAAACACCTTATCCTATTTATTCTCCTCCTCTGATTGGCAAATAGATGAAATAATGCAGTATTCCAGTCATTGTTCTTAAACCAATTCACTCTTGCTCTTTGTTCCCAATAAGCTTCTTCCTTATCAATCTCCTAATTCATCTTCAACTTCACATCTGTTATTTTCTTGAGGATATCTTCTTCCAAATCCATATTACATAGATCAATAAGCCGATCAGTTAAGGTTCTCTATTTTTTCTTGGACACATTCTTCTTATTTCGAGCCCACAACTATAATCCTTTCCCCAGTAGATTAAATCTAGTCAACACATCACCTATGTTTTTCATCCACAGTTGACGAACCTTGTCTTCGAGTGCTTTTTCCAAAATCCAGCATGCCTCAAAAGTAAAATATATTATTATAATTTTTAAATAATAAATTTGAAATATATTTTTGACATTATTATTAAAGTTACTATTTGTAAACTTAATGTGATTTATGTAAATCATTTGCTTACATGTAAAATACAAAAAATATCAAAATTAACGTCTATGTCAAAAAATCGTACCATGCATGCGCGTACTTTATTTTATTTAATATAATAATCTATAAATTAATACATTCATTTAAAATTTTGAGATGGATCTAATATATTATAAATCAATATATTTATTTAAAAAATTTGTAATTTGTAACAAATAATGATAAAATTGAATTTTATTATACTTTTTAGGGTAAATTGATTTTTGTTGTAACTCTAATAAACTAAGGGATAAATTTGAAGGATAAATAAATAAAGATTAAAACTCCTATTTTTCTAGAAATGATATATTTTGGAAATAATTATAATAAATTTTCATTTTAAAATTATACATTTTTACAATTAAATAATATTCGTAATAAATTAATACTTATCCTTTAAAAAATTGCCTAAAATTTAAATGCAAAGATGTTTTAATTTCAAAATAATTACATGATAATAAAGTTTTAAATGTATTATTTTTGTTATGAATATCTTATTAAGTGGATGTCCATTATGATCAAGATAAATTTTCGATGTACTTTAAATTCTAATAGTTATTAGAATTAGATCTCTACTTCTTTTATACTTCTTATGCCTATAAATAATAGAGACTCTGATGAAGCATTGTAATCACCCCTTTTGATCAATAAAGTACATTATCTGTTTCTTTCATGTTTTCTTTGTTCTTTATTCCCCCCCATCTCTCTTTATTTTATAACACGTTATCAGCACGATCTTGCTCAAAGTGATAGTTCCTTTTATCGACGATCAAATTTATCCTCCATGATTTTTAATTTCTTTGACGGCAAGATGCAAAGTTTTTACAGGAAGTTTCTTTTATTTAATGTTTCATATCTGATTATTATTTTTCATTCTTCTTTCATTATATGTTTTCATTATTTTGATTAACTTATTTTACTTTTTGTTCTTAAGGATGGTGAAAGATTTGATATCGTTTTCCATATGAAATCAAGAATATTTTCGAACTATCTCATAGTTTCTAGTGATGAAGATGATGCTAAAAATCTTCAGGTATATTTTACTATGTTTTATTTATTGTTTATTATAATTAGAGACTAATCATAACAACATGCATAGATAGATTTTGATTTGAAATCTCACGCATATTTGCGATGGTAATTATGAAATAAAGAATCTATTGGGATGTTTATAAGTCTGTCCTACTAGATTTGTTGCATTCCCCAAAGTGAATATAAACATAAAGAAAATAAAAGATATACTAATGGACCACTAAAAGTGGGAACATAACAATAAATAAGAGAATAATGAGAGTTCTCAAGATAACTCTTTAAAGGATAAAGATAACTTATGTTATCAATATGTGATATGAAATATTATGGCCACATATATGGCGTATGCCCAAATATTTTGTTTCTGTTAATATTCTTTGAGGAATGATATGAAAATGTAGGAATTAATTCTATCATTATAGATAAAAAAAATTTATCTTATTTGGTATTGAAACAAATAAATATTATTCCAATATTTGATATTACAAAATTAGTTGAAAGCTTCAGAAGAACTAATATATCACTATCTAAAAAACAAAAAATTTGTGATGGTTAATGCATTACTTTTAAAAGTTATTTTTAATGGGTCTCATAATGAGATTGTAAATGAGGAAAAGATTTATTTCATATGAATAAAAAAAGAGGACTGATTTATTAATTTATAATATTTATGATATTCTTTTGTCATCATCCCTATTAAAGGGTTGAAAGCAAAATATTTAACTGTGAAAGATCTACTCATGAGCAATAGAATATGATAATTCTATCTAAAGCTTATTATGGTTGGATGCATCTAAAGTTGCAAGTATCTTTTAAAAACTGTGAGTATAACTCTACAGTATTCAGAATAAATTTTCAATTAAAATTATATGGTAAAATATTAGTAATGAGAACTTGCAAGAGAGAAAACTTATGTATGAAAAGTTTTTGGTTATTTACCTGTTATACACATGGAAAATAAGATCCACTCTCAAAGTTTGCTATTAATAGATTTTTGGGCATTTGAAGATTTTGGCATATTCTTGAAGCGAATACTGCATATAATTATTTGGAAATTATATTTATTGACTTAGTGGCATTATAGAATTCTCAATGATTTAGACATTTCCAGTAGTAAATGTCACAATAGTATTTAATATGGATAAAAAATAAAAAGAATGATAATAAAATCATCAATTTGTTACAATTTAGTAAAATTGAAACACATGTTAAAGTAAACCAGAAGTTTACTAATACAAATGCATTTACTACTTGGCATGACCAGTTAGACTATCCTAGATCGTATATGATGCAAAAATTAATTGAGAATTCATAAGGACATCCATTAAAGAACCTGAAGATTCTTTAATTTAAAGAATTCTCACTTTTTGCTTGTTCTCAATAAAAATTAGTTCTTAGAAACTCACTGGCTAAAGTTGAGATTTAATGTCTTACATTTCTTAAATGAATATGGGCCCATTCATCCACCATATGGATGGTTTTGATATTATATGATTTTGGTAGATACATCTACAAAATAATCACATGAGTTATCAACTCGCAACCTGTCGTTTGCAAGATTGCTTGTTTAAATGATTAATTTCAAATTATGCAATTAAAACAATCCATCTTACTAATGTTGGTGAGTTTACATCCCAAGTTTTCAATGATTATTGTAGTCAATTAGGATAAAATTTGAACACTCTGTAGCTCATGTTCACACACAAAATGATTTAGCTGAATTGTTTAACAAATGCCTCCAACTAATAGCTAAATCATTACTTATGAGAACAAAACTTTCTATTTCAACATGAGATTGTATTGATTTACATGTTGTACGCATCAAGCCAATAAATTATAAATATTCCCCATTACAATTTATTTTTGGTCAAAGTTAAATATTTCCCATCTTAAAATTTTTGGATGTGCGGCATATGTTCCAACTGCTTCACCACAACGCAAAAAGATGTTTCATAATAAGAGATTGGGAATGTATATTTATATGATTATCCTTATAATATTTTTGAGCTATTAATGTGAGATTTAATTATGACATGAGTTGTTAGTTTTCCCAACATTAGGGGGGAAGAAATAATAACTTATAATGAGTTAGGGGGAGAGTAATTTAAACTAGAAGTTCAATAAGGATAACTCATTACAAGTTAACTATTAGATGTATTTACAAACTTAATAAAAATAACCAAGTGTTATATAGATTGATCAGTTCCAAAGATGAAAAATTCTTCTAGATGGTCATATAGTGGAGGCGGGTGCTCTAGAAGAGGCCCAAGACATAACTAATATGTAACAACCCGTTTTTAGGGTTAATCAGAACAGTGGTTTCGGGACCACTAAATCCGATGAGTAGGTTTGTAAATATTATATTTAATATTTATGAGTTAATTGTGAGTTTAAAAAAGGTTTTTGATATTGTGATTTTTGTTTTATAAGCGATTTATTAAGCTCAAGTGGTATGACCCTAAGGTCAAGTGGGTTTAGAAAATGAGGTATCGAGACCTCATTTCTATAAACCGAGTCGTAAATATTTTTATAAATATTTACGGAGTGGCAATAAGATGATGTTAAAGTTTCGTTGAAAAATTTTATTGTTTTGATAGTTAATTAAGAAAAAAGGACTAAATCGCGCAAAGCATAAAAGTTGTGTTCTATAAGTTAAAGATATTAAATAGCTATGGAATTAAATAGTGGGAGTCCTTAAGTGGTAATTATTCCATAATTGTTGATAGTGGAATTCCATGGCTTGGTATAATGGAAATTATTAATGTATATTAAGGTTAAATATGGTATTTGGTAATTATAATAAAATAAAATAAAATAAAACAAAAGCCAAATTACATGCTATCATCTTCATCAATAGCCGAATGTGAGAAAGAAAATAAGGTTCTCAAAGCTTTGAAGGTTCGACCATGGTTGTTCATGCATGTAAGTCCATGTCGTCTCGATTTTTAATAATTTTTACGTTTTTGAGATCGTCGCTTCGTAATCTAGTTGGCCCGTACCTCTAATTTTAAAATTGTTAAAGTATTTGGATGATGCCATTATTGAATGTTTGAGTATCTTGTTGTTTGATGATGAGTAATAAATCTTTGATGTTTGATTTTCATGATTGATTAAGTGATTTTTGATAAAAATGTGTATTAAGGACTAAATTTAGAAATTTGTAAATTGAGGGGTCAAAATGTGAAATAAATAAAAGAAATGGGTTGCTAGAGACTAAGGTAAATTCGGCCTAACATGGGTTTGATGAAATTTTGAGTAATTTGTGTTATTTTGAAATAGGGATTAAATTGTAAAAATGTGAAATGTTAGGGGATAAATGCAAAATGCCCAAATTATGTGTCTTTAGATAAAATTTAATGAAATGTTGAATAAGTGAGTTAATTTTGATATTAATTAGATTGGCAAAAGAAGAATTCGAATTTGGATCGGGGGGAAAATCAAAATGGTCGATTAGTCGTCTCGTTCCGATTATCGTCTTCCGAGGTAAGTCCTTAAGTAATTATATTTGATTTGCTGCGCGCTTAAGATTATATAATATGATAAGTAATTATTTGACGTTTACAAGTTCGATTTGCAATAAGTATATTGAATTTCGGCTATAAAGCCGAATATGAAATGGATGATTTATGTATATAATGTGGCCGAATGACTATTAAGTGATGATGTGAAAGTGTGTAATATGTGTATACAATTTTATTGTACTTGTTTGTATAAAGTCGAAGGTGAATTGAATGGTATATATGTGGTGACAGAATAGCTATTATGAAACAAAGTCAAAGAATGGGATATTTGTATAATAGATGAATTGTGACTATTGTTCCTACTTGATCGAGGTTGTGTGTGAAATAATTTGTGAATATGGCATATAGTCAAATGGTTATTAAAAGTGAAACCAGGATAATGAAAAGATTATGTGTTCCTTGTGTATGATTATTGAACCGAAGTTAAAAGGTAGGTGTACATTTTGTGCTTATATTCGAATGAAAGAATTAAATTGTTAATGTGAAATATTATGTGAAATGCGTTAACTTGTGAATAAATATGCAAGACACTGGAAATGTATCCGGGCTAAAGTCCCGCAGGCTTCGTGCTGGAAATGTATCCGGGCTAAAGTCCCACAGGCTTCGTGCTGGAAATATATCCGGGCCAAAGTCTCGCAGGCTTCGTGCTGGAAATGTATCCGGGCTAAAGTCCCGCAGGCTTCATGCTGGAAATATATCCGGGCCAAAGTCCCGCAGGCTTCGTGCTGGAAATGTATCCGGGCTAAAGTCCCGCAGGCTTCGTGCTGGAAATGTATCCGGGCCAAAGTCCCGCAGGCTTCGTGCTGGAAATGTATCTGGGTTAAAGTCCCGCAGGCTTTGTGCTGATAATATAATTTCGGGTTTTATACCTAGTAGGCCAAGTTCCGATGAATTTGATAAAAGTATACAATTACAAGATCCTACACTAAGTTGACAAATTGAAAGTGCATTACATATTAAGTTGGCCAGGTATGTATCATGTACTCGTATGCGATTTTGATTTGAATTAAATTATAAATATATATAAAGTGATGCATCTGTGAATAAGTGTTATGACTATAAATGTGATTGTGATATATTCGGTAAATATGTGAAGTTATGTGAAGTGATTCTATGTTTATATTCAAATATAAACACTTGGTCCTTGTGGAAAGGTTTGTGGAAGTATATGATTTTATTTTTAGGTGATTACGATCTTGGAAAATTAAATGTGAATATGATATTGTATTTCATTCGTTTCAATTGAACTAAAGCTGATAGTGAAGCATTTTAATGCCTATGTTATATGAGTTCGATCTTGAATGACATGATATATATGTTTAGATAATTTGAATGCAAGGAATGTGTGAAAGAGCAAATTTGTAATAAATCTGCTTGGGATAGCAACTGTAGCGTGATTTTGGAAAATCACCATAAATTGTGGAAATTGAATTAGAAGCTGAATAAATTATGAAATTAAAGCTTAATGAGTCTAGTTTCTTATAAAAGAAACCGTGTAAGCAAAAGAATTTTAGAGATATTTGAAGTGGAGTGAGACAGAGTCAAAATGACTTTGAAATCCCTTGTTCTGTCTTTAGAAAATTATTATAAATTTTACAATGATGATTATAAGATAAAATTTATATTCTTAGACTCCTTAATGAGTCTAGTTTCAAATGAAGTAAACGATAACATATTTCGAATTCTGTGTAATGAGAAAATTGATTTGTAGTGAAGAGTGGTCAGAATAGTCAAATAGTGAAATAGAGGAAACTTCAATAAAAATCTGGTATTGATTGGTCAAACCAAAAATTCTGAAAATTTTATGGATGGAAGACATATAAGTCTATTTTCAAGAAAAATTAACGGCACTTTATTTGGAGTTTCTTATCTCCAGTTATAAATAATTTAGTGACTGTTGCTCAGGAAAACAGCTTGTAGTTAATTTGTGATTTTGTTGCAAACATGGTTAAAACTAGTTAATGAGATACTTTTCGAGTTCTTATGATCTTATTTGTGATTTCAATATTTGGTTTTAATTGAGTTCAGATTCAAGTGAGGTGAATTTGCTAAATATGCATTATGTTCATGGATACTTGGCCGAAATGGCAATTACCTAGGAATGATTTCTTGAAAATTTGAAATAATCGATCTATAAGTAAATTAATTGTTTGCATTGCTTAAAACTTACTAAGCATTGAAGCTTACTCCGTGTTCTCTTTTCCATTCCTTATAGGTTTATCCTTTAGTTCGAGTTGGAAGAGCCGGAGATATCATCACACTACCGAGTCATTATGTGAGTCGAGAATATGGTATATCATCATGATTTAAGGCATGTATAGGATAGACTATAGGTAGAATGATATTTTGACTTTGTATACATTATAGCCATGCGAAGATGGCTCGCTTATTTTGTTTAGAGAAGCCTTATAATTGAACTAATGTGTTGAAATGTTTTAGTTATAACTTGATAGTAGTTAATTTGTTATTAGATATTCGGTTATGTTTTGATAGTTAGTCATTTTGGAAATTTATAAGAGCTCTTATGAAAAAATCAATGAGATAGGTTGCATTGTTGATAATTTATGTCTGGTAAATATCTTTGACCTTATAGAAGTTTTGTTTAGTCAAGTAATACCTCATAACCTTATTCCGGCAATGGATACGGGTTAGAAGTGTTACATTTAGTGGTATTAGAGCTATGGTTTAGTCGATTCTCGGACTAACCTAGCGTATGTGAGTCTAGCTATACATGCCATATTACTACTCGTGATAGTGTGACATCTCCCGGCTCTAACGAAATTGTTTTGTAAGACAGATATGCTTTCCAACCGAGCTAATTCTGATAGTACAGAATGTTATACTCAGACGTTTGAGTGAAAATGTGTTGGTGATGAGTTGAAACTCATAAAAGGTATGATACAGAATGCATGATATTTTGCTATTGATAAATGTTATAATTATATGAGTATATGATTTGTGATGTTGGGTAAATGATGGTTGTGTGAATATTTTGACTTAGAATTTATGATTTGATTTAGTGTATGTGTAATATCCTAATTTTGGCCTAGTCGGAATAGTGGTTTCGTGACCACAAAATCCGAGATAGAAATAATTATTTTATGATTATTTTTAGGTCTATGATATGACTGCATGATTTTGTGAAATTTTCGTGAAGAAATTTTATGCATAAAGTGCTTAAATTGAAATTAGGGACTAAATCGAATAATTTGTAAAATTTGCATTCTAGAAGTTTCTAGTATGAAATTGTTTTGAAATATTAATTAGGAGGTCTTAAATAGAAATTTTACCAATTTCTAAGTCTATGGACAAAAATTGGACACGGATGAAATTTTTGGAAAGTTTAGTAGTAAGGGCATTTTGGTCATTTAGGGGTAAAATGAATTAAAATACAAAATTAAAAGCCAATTTTGCTCATCTTCAACCCCATGGCCGAATATAGCAAGGAGAAACCATGGCTAGGGTTTTCAAGCTTCCAAGCTCGATTGTCAGTCCGTTCTAGCCTCGTTTTTAATGATTTTTACGTTTTTGGAGTCCTAGTAGCTCGATTTAGCTTATGCTAGCAATAATTTAACCTAGGGTTTATATTTGGAAAAATAACCATAGGTAAAATTTGTGTATTTTGGTGTTTTATGATAGAATATGAGGTTTTAAATTATGTTAGACAACTTGTGCTACTCGTTTTCAAGCGAAAACTAGCAAAAGGGCTTAATCGGTAAAAATACCTAATAGTCATAAGTACATGTTAGAGTGAGAATTTGATGTTTCCATAGAAGGGAAAAATGATCAGCATGTCATAAAACATAATGAAATAGGCTGAAGTTTAATTTACGAGCTTTGGGGCAAAAGTGTAAATATGCAAAAGTTTAGGGGCAAAACTATAATTTTGCCAAAATATGATTTTGGGTCAATTTGAATAATGTGAGTCCTAATTAGACTATATTTTAAATAATAGAGCAAGGAAAACTAAATTCGGGCTAAAATGGGGAAAATACCAAGTTGTGGACGAAATGGTAAAAATAGCCATTTTCGCATACGAGGTAAGTTCATGTGTAAATGTAGTAACATAATTGTCATTTTAAGCAATTTAATGTTGTTTATATGATATGATGCTGATTATTATCATGAAATATTATGCTTTGTGGTTATTGTTGAATAATATGTAATTATGTGAATTACTTGATGAGTATGAACTATCACCGAAGTATCAATTTCGATATTCCGTGGAAGATGGCAAAGATGTGTGATCGAGGAAAATGCCCGTTTGAACCTTAGGAATAGATTAGGATACAAGTGACATGTCACTAGGATATTTGGGCATCCGAACTCGTTGAGTTGAGTCCGAGTTCACTTATGGATGCGAATGTCCGAACTCGTTGAGTTGAGTCCGAGTTCGAGAGATGTAACTAGGCATCCGAGCTCGTTGAGTTGAGTCCGAGTTCACTTATGGATGCGAACGCCCGAGCTCGTTGAGTTGAGTCCGAGTTCACTTATGGGCGGGTTACATGGTAGCTTGGCTACATATGTGGCACTTATGTGCAAACTTTCCATGTATCCGAATTATATTCCGATGTGTTCAACGGGTAAAATTCTACTCAAATGGAGGAATACTCGAGATGAAAGGGACGTATTGGTAAGTGTTGTGAATGAATAATTTGAACAGGTATGTACTTAACCCTCGGGTTGAAAACTCGATATAACAACAATATGGTAAGATGATAAATGTAACACCCCGAACCCGAAACCGACACCGGAGTCGAACACGAGGTGTTAACTGACTTTAACCCCTTATAAAATTTATTTTCCAGACACTGCCCAATCTGTGTACTAGTCGTTTTAAAAATCATATCTTGAGTTTCGTAACTCGAAAATCAGTTTTGTAATTTTTCCCAGAAACTAGACTCATGTGCCCATCTATGTATTTTTTCTAGAATTTTTGGTCGGGCCAATTAGTACAGTTTATTAGTCAAAGTCTCCCATGTTGCAGGGGTCGATAATCTCTAGCTTCAAATTCAGCCTTCCTCTTCTCCTTTCCAAGTTCTTCCGCCTTGCAGGCTCGTTCGACTAGTGTTACGAATTCTTTTATTTCCAAAATACCCATTAGTAGCTTTAAATCTTCATTCAATCCTTCCTCGAACCTTTTGCACATAGCAACCTCATCAGCTACACACTCCCGGGCATACCTACTGAGTCTTACGAATTCATGTTCGTATTCAGATACAGTCATACGGCCTTGCTTGAGTTCCAAGAACTCCTTACGCTTCTGATCAATGAACCGTTGGCTAATAAATTTCTTTCGGAATTCCGTTTGAAAGAAGTCCCAAGTTACTCGCTCGTTCGGGACTATGGAAATCAAGGTCCTCCACCAATAGTAGGCTGAGTCTCGCAACAGAGATACAGCACATTTTAGACATTCGTCAGGTGTGCATGACAATTCATCGAACACCCGAATGGTGTTATCAAGCCAGAACTCGGCCCTTTCGGCATCATCAGTTACTATGGCCTTGAACTCCTCGGCCCCACGCTTCCTAATCAAGTCTACAGGTGGCTTACTCAGCCTCACAGGATCAGCGACTGATGGCATTACAGGCTCTTGGGGTGGATTATTCAAATTTGGGAATTGTTGGACAGCCGGGTTGGTTCGGGCATATTGCGCGACCCACTCATTCATCATGGTAAAGAAGGCTTGTTTAGCCCCCTCACCTTGATTATTCGCAGATGACTGAGGTTCAACAGGCGGCGTCCCTTGTGCAGGAGCAGCCGCTACGCTCTCAACGTCATCCGCTAGGGTTCTTTCTACACCGGGATCCATTTACTAATCAAAACAAAAACATTTCAACCGTCAGAAGTCATCACCCTTTTAAACATTAACATTAAGGCATGTATAGCTAGACTCATACGTGCTATGGTAGTCCTAGAACCGACTAAACCATAGCTCTGATACCAATCAAATGTAACACCCCGAACCCGAAACCGACACCGGAGTCGAACACGAGGTGTTAACTGACTTTAACCCCTTATAAAATTTATTTTCCAGACACTGCCCAATCTGTGTACTAGTCGTTTTAAAAATCATATCTTGAGTTTCGTAACTCGAAAATCAGTTTTGTAATTTTTCTCAGAAACTAGACTCATGTGCCCATCTATGTATTTTTTTCTAGAATTTTTGGTCAGGCCAATTAGTACAGTTTATTAGTCAAAGTCTCCCATGTTGCAGGGGTCGACTACACTGACCTTTGCCCATTACGACTTGAATATCTCCCTGCACGGGGCTTCAATACTGATGCCGTTTGTTTCTATGAAAACTAGACTCAGAGAGGAATCTATACATATATGGTACGACCCCTAATTATTTCTGGTTAATTTATAATGAATTTCCAAAGTCGGAGCAGGGAATCCAGAAACCGTTCTGGCCCTGTCCCACAAAAATCTGATTATCTCTTAATATACTGCCCATATGATCTTTTCGTTACTTCCTCATGAAAACAGACTCATCGAGCTTCGATTACATAATTTATTCATCAATTAATTCCACTCCTACTATTTTTAGTGATTTTTCAATCTCATGACACTGCTGCTGCCAGCATCTGTTACGAAAGTAACTAGGTCCATTTCATGCCTACCCTTGATCCAACTCAATCGAACATTCGTGCCATTTTCGCATGGCTTAAAGTTTACATGCCAAAGTTCAAACACAACGTAATAGCTTATACATGCCAAAATGTTCTTCTAAGCCAACTAAGAAGAAAGTACCAAAACTTGCTATCCGGTGTGATGACTTCGATGACGACCTGACCCCGTAAAATAGATGAGTCCAAGCAACCTATAATGGGTGACAAGGAAACACCGAGTGAGTTTATAACTCAGTAAGTCATAAGCAATGTACTACCATCCATCAATAACATTATCACAAGAGGAAACAAAATGGAACGAGACAATTTACTCCATCCATACCGTACCATACCATAGTTCCTCCCACCTATCGATTCAATTTCATATCAATTCATGCATTCACATTCCATATACTCATCAATAGGACATTGAAGCATTTTCATAAATCAATTTATTTTCGTTACAATCAAACGACTAAACGGCCTTTCACCCATCCTACGATAAATTTTATGTACGTGACTTCAAGTATATTTGTCACATAGGTTCAAACTTACCGGGCTCAACACCAAGTATAAGCATAGCACCTATTAGCCATGTACTCAGGACACTTACCCGATCCGCTGTCCGCGATCGACTCAATGGTGTCGCACACATAGTGTCCATAATGATTCACGAATGTATATTGAGTCCGCACACTCAGTGCTATATAATCAACTCGCACACTTAGTGCTACGTAATCGAATCGCACACTTAGTGCTACATAGTCAAACTCGCACACTTAGTGCCGC
This sequence comes from Gossypium hirsutum, assembly GCF_007990345.1. Classification (NCBI taxonomy): domain Eukaryota; kingdom Viridiplantae; phylum Streptophyta; class Magnoliopsida; order Malvales; family Malvaceae; genus Gossypium; species Gossypium hirsutum. Next base: position 16,609,244 of record NC_053427.1, on the reverse strand, counting down.
ATGGTCAATTCACACACTTAGTGCATCATATTCGTTTCGCACACTTAGTGCAACATAGTCAAATCGCACACTTAGTGCTGTACAATTTAATCCCGCGCACTTAGCGCCAATCTCATGGTCATAAATGGTTATACCCGCACGTTTAGTGCCGAGATCAACAACTCAGTACATCTTACCTCTTTTCTTTTCATTCAACAATTTCATCATCACATACGTACATGCATATATATATATGTATATTTATTCATTCCATTCAGCATCAATACATAAACATTATGACCATTTGAAATAATACCAACTACATGCTTAACGACTTACCTCGTGTTGGGTAAGACGGTTCCAACTCGGCTACTCGATGACCTTTTCTTTGCCTTTGCTCGTTCACCTCCTTTAACTCCTTGAGCTAAATCAATAATTTAACTAGTTTAACCACTACGATTATCACCAAATAAATCACATTCAATTAACACTACCCATTTACATATACATCAACTATCAAATTCTCACTCCTTAGCTAATGCCGAATGCTTATATAAGCCCTAAGTCATATTTACACATTTATCAACTTTCCAATTCAACTTAATACCAAAAATTAATGACATTTAAATAGCCAACTCAATTTCATCCTTAATATTTCTTATAACAAAATTTATCAAAATTCAATAAGAAATACATTAAATTCCATGACCGAATTTGCATTTCACCATAATAGCCACTTGCCCTAAAACAATTAAGCCACAATCATTTACTTTACCTAGCTTAGACTTAGATTAATAATTATCTAAATTATTTAAACATTCAACACAAACTCTTCTTTAATTAAGCACATATTCGGCAAGGAAAAATGGTAATTTAGCAAACCTTAGTTTAACATATAATTTGTTTATAACACATTTTAAGCCTTCTTTTCATGCCGTCAACTCAAAACACATACATTACTCAAATATAACCAAGTTCATATTCGGCAATAGCATCCAACATGATAGCCGATTCTTTCTACTTAGCATATAATGCATACATATGATCATTTGTTTGGCTCAAACGCCCATCCACCATGATTCGTCCAAATTAATATGAAACAACAGCCATATTCTTTATTGACTACTATGGCCGAAAGCTTTATTCATTCCCAAAATCAAATTTTAACATAAACTTTTTACCTTAGTTTAAGCCTAGGATGACCGAGTGGTGTTTCTCCCCTATTCTTCCTTCACATTCGGCTTAGAAGAAACAAAGATGAACACTTAGTTTTCTTCACCCATCCCCCCCTTCTCAAGCTTCAAGTGACCGAGTGTTTTTGCCCCAATTCTTTCTTTCAATCCGGCCAAGAAGAACCAAAAAAAACACAACTTGTTTTTCTTTCTTCCTTAGAACATTCGGCCAAGGGGAAATGAAGAAAGATGGACACTTTTTTTTTTGTTTTTCCTTCTTACTTTCACGGCAATGGGGAGGGGAAGAAACAATTACACACATCCTTTCCTTTTTCCATTTCTTTATTTCCCCATACTTCTTATTATATTTTATCCTACATACCTCACTAGGCCAACATGTTCCCAACATGTTTCCACCCATAGCATGGCCGGCCACTACTTATTAGGAGGGGGAATTTGACATGCAAGTCCCCCCTTTTTTCCCACATGCACTAATAGGTCCTTACGCATTGACCTATCACATTTTAAAATTTTCTCACATAAGTCCTATTGACTTAATTCACATGCAATCGACTAAATCGAAGCTTGAAATTTTCACACATTCATAGTTACATATTCTAGACAATAAATATCACATTCAAACATTTCGGTGACTCGGTTTAACGGTCCCGAAACCACTTCCCGACTAGGGTCAATTTTGGGCTGTCACAACTCTCCCCCACTTAAGAAATTTTCGTCCTCGAAAATCTTACCGGTAAATAGGTTTGGATATCGTTCTTTCATCGAGCTCTCGGGTTCCCAGGTTGCTTCCTCGATCCCGTGTTTGAGCCACAACACCTTAACCAACGGAACCCTTTTATTTCGCAACTCTTTCACTTCACGAGCTAGGATACGAATCGGTTCTTCTTCATAGCTCAAGTCAGATTGAATTTCAACTTCTGAGGGATTAATCACATGTGACGGATCGGATCTATAACGTCGAAGCATTGAAACATGAAAGACATCGTGAATCTTTTCAAGTTCATGGGGTAAAATCAATCGATACGCAACTGGACCGACTCGTTCGGATATTTCGTATGGCCCAATGAATCTCGGACTCAACTTGCCCTTTCGGCCAAATCTGAGTACCTTTTTCCAAGGCGAAACTTTAAGAAACACTTTATCTCCCGCCTGATATTCAATGTCTTTTCGTTTCAAATCCGCATACGATTTCTGACGATCCGTGGCTGCCTTTAGACTTTCGCGGATCACCTTTACTTTTTGTTCGGCATCTTTAATCAAATCAACTCCGAAAATTTTACTTTCACCAAGCTCGGTCCAAAACAATGGCGTACGGCATTTACGACCGTACAAAGCCTCATAAGGTGCCATCTTAATACTTGATTGAAAACTATTGTTGTAAGCAAATTCAATCAAAGGTACATACCGTTCCCATGAACCACTAAACTCAAGGATGCAGCATCTCAGCATATCCTCGAGTATCTGAATTATCCGCTCGGATTGTCCATCGGTTTGGGGGTGAAAAGTGGTGCTAAAATGCAGCTTGGTACCCAAAGCTTCTTGCAATTTCTTCCAAAATCGTGAGGTGAATCTCGGATCTCTATCCGACACGATAGAAATAGGTACTCCATGTAATCTCACAATCTGAGAGACATACAATTCGGCTAGTTTATCCAATGAAAGATCCGTACGCACGGGGATAAAGTGAGCCGACTTAGTCAGCCTATCAACAACAAACCAAATCGCATCCTTCTTACTTGCGGACAATGGCAATCCGGACACAAAGTCCATTGTGACTCGGTCCCATTTCCACTCGGGTATCATGATCAGCTGAAGTAACCCTGAAGGCACTTGATGTTCCGCTTTCACTTGTTGACATATTAAACATCTCGAAACAAAGTCGGAGATGTCTCGTTTCATACCACGCCACCAAAACCGACATTTCAAGTCGTTGTACATTTTCGTGCTCCCGGGGTGAATTGACATTCGGCTACAATGGGCTTCGTTCAGAATCATCGGAATGAGTTCCGAATTCCTTGGAACACACAAACGACTTCTAAACCTCAAACAACCATCATCATCAATCTGAAACTCCGATTCCTTGTTCGGAACACACTCAGCTCGTTTTGCAACCAATTCATCATCGACCTTCTGAGCTTCACGAATTTGATGAGTCAATAATGGTTTGGCTTTTAATTCAGCTACTAACACATTGTCAGGTAGAACAGACAAGTGTACATTCATCACTCGCAAAGCAAACAGTGATTTTCGGCTTAAGGCGTCCGCAACCACATTAGCCTTTCCCGGGTGGTAATCAATGACAAGCTCGTAATCTTTCAACAACTCAAGCCAACGTCTTTGTCGCAGATTCAAGTCTCGTTGAGTCATCAAATATTTGAGACTTTTGTGATCCGAAAACACATGGCACTTCTCACCAAACAAATAATGTCGCCATATTTTCAATGCAACCACAATGGCGGCTAGTTCGAGATCATGGGTCGGATAATTTCTCTCGTGTGGCTTCAATTGTCTCGACGCATAGGCCACAACTCGACCATCTTGCATCAATACGCAACCCAACCCAAGTAGGGATGCGTCACTATACATGACAAACTCTTTACCCGATTCGGGTTGCACCAAAATTGGAGCTTCAGTCAAATGAGTTTTCAGTTGATCGAAGCTTTTCTGACATTTCTCCGTCCATTCGAACTTAACATCCTTCTGAAGTAGCTTCGTCATTGGTGTGGCTATCATCGAGAAACCTTTGACAAATCGTCGGTAATAACCGGCGAGCCCTAGAAAGCTCCGGACTTCGGTAACATTTCTCGGAGGCTTCCAGTTAAGTATGGCTGAAATTTTGCTCGGGTCAACTCGAATACCCGATGCGGATACCACATGACCCAAGAAGCTAACCTCCCTTAACCAGAACTCACACTTACTGAACTTAGCATATAACTGCTTATCCCGCAAAATTTGCAACACTAGCCTCAGATGCTCAGCATGTTCGGTCTCATCTCTTGAATAGACCAAGATGTCATCAATAAACACAACTACGAACCGATCCAAATACGGCCTGAAGATCCGATTCATCAAATCCATAAACACCGCAAGGGCATTAGTGAGCCCAAACGGCATCACTAAGAACTCGTAGTGACCGTACCTCGTTCTGAAAGCAGTTTTGGGTACGTCCGAATCTCGAATCCGCAACTGATAATAACCCGATCTCAAATCTATCTTTGAAAACACCGATGCTCCCTTTAATTGATCGAACAGATCATCAATACGCGGTAACGGATACTTATTCTTTATCGTCACTTTATTCAGTTGACGATAGTCAATGCACAACCTCATGGTTCCGTCCTTCTTTTTCACGAACAATACTGGTGCACCCCAAGGTGAGAAACTCGGTCGAGCGAAACCTCTATCCGTCAATTCTTGTAACTGAGCTTTCAACTCTTTTAACTCGGTTAGTGCCATACGATACGGAGCGATTGAAATTGGCGTAGTTCCTGGTACAAGCTCAATACCAAACTCTACCTCCCGAACAGGTGGCAAACCCGGTAACTCTTCAGGAAAAGCATCCGGGTATTCACAAACCACCGGCACCGATTCGGGTTTCTTTTCTAACTCCTTGTCATCAAGTACATACGCGAGGTATGCTTCGCACCCTTTCCTTACATATTTCTGGGCCAACATTGCTGATATTACAACTGGCAACCCCCTTAAGTCCGCAGACTCAACTCGGATTATTTCGTTATTTGCGCACCTCAAATCGATAGTCTTGCTTTTGCAATTCACAACCGCATCATGCGCGGTTAACCAATCCAAACCAAGAATAACATCAAACTCGTCGAACGGCAAAAGCATCAAATCAGCCGGAAAACAGGATTCTCGGATTATTAGAGGGCATCTCTTACACACTTTATCAACAAGTACGCATTGACCCAAAGGGTTTGATACTCGAATTACGAGCTCAGTAGACTCAACAGGTAGAGTCTTACTGGTTGCTAAGGTTTCGCATACATATGAATGAGTAGAACCAGGGTCAATCAATGCAATCACATTAGTATCAAAGAGAGTGAAGGTACCAGTGATGACGTCGGGGGAGGATGCCTCCTCTCGTGCGCGAATGGCATATGCTCTAGCAGGAGTACGGTTCTCGGCGCGATCGGCCGTATCAGAGGCCCCCCTCTGACTACCACCCCTGCCTCCTAAAATTCTCGGTGGTCTACCTCTAGATGTCACTCCACTAGGTCTTGCACCTTGAATCTTATTCTTCTCATCCAGCTCCGTGCAATCTCTAATGAAGTGGTCCTTCGAACCGCATCCGTAACAGGCCCTGCTAGTAGACTTGCCCCAACATTCACCTAGGTGTCGTCTTCCACATTGGGGACATTCAGGTTTCTCGTGACGATTATTGCCCACACTAGCTACTGAAGTAGCTCGGGAGCCCATCGATGGTCTTGCCCTGATGGAAATTCCCGCAGTCGCCCTCGACTTATTAATGTCCTCCCTGAACTTCTTTACAGCTGAGAACGGAGCTTTACCCGTCGATCTTTTACGATAATCTCTAGCTTCAAATTCAGCCTTCCTCTTCTCCTTTCCAAGTTCTTTCGCCTTGCAGGCTCGTTCGACTAGTGTTACGAATTCTTTTATTTCCAAAATACCCATTAGTAGCTTTAAATCTTCATTCAATCCTTCCTCGAACCTTTTGCACATAGCAACCTCATCAGCTACACACTCCCGGGCATACCTACTGAGTCTTACGAATTCATGTTCGTATTCAGATACAGTCATACGGCCTTGCTTGAGTTCCAAGAACTCCTTACGCTTCTGATCAATGAACCGTTGGCTAATAAATTTCTTTCGGAATTCCGTTTGAAAGAAGTCCCAAGTTACTCGCTCGTTCGGGACTATGGAAATCAAGGTCCTCCACCAATAGTAGGCTGAGTCTCGCAACAGAGATACAGCACATTTTAGACATTCGTCAGGTGTGCATGACAATTCATCGAACACCCGAATGGTGTTATCAAGCCAGAACTCGGCCCTTTCGGCATCATCAGTTACTATGGCCTTGAACTCCTCGGCCCCACGCTTCCTAATCAAGTCTACAGGTGGCTTACTCAGCCTCACAGGATCAGCGACTGATGGCATTACAGGCTCTTGGGGTGGATTATTCAAATTTGGGAATTGTTGGACAGCCGGGTTGGTTCGGCCATATTGCGCGACCCACTCATTCATCATGGTAAAGAAGGCTTGTTTAGCCCCCTCACCTTGATTATTCGCAGATGACTGAGGTTCAACAGGCGGCGTCCCTTGTGCAGGAGCAGCCGCTACGCTCTCAACGTCATCCGCTAGGGTTCTTTCTACACCGGGATCCATTTACTAATCAAAACAAAAACATTTCAACTGTCAGAAGTCATCACCCTTTTAAACATTAACATTAAGGCATGTATAGCTAGACTCATACGTGCTATGGTAGTCCTAGAACCGACTAAACCATAGCTCTGATACCAATCAAATGTAACACCCCGAACCCGAAACCGACACCGGAGTCGAACACGAGGTGTTAACTGACTTTAACCCCTTATAAAATTTATTTTCCAGACACTGCCCAATCTGTGTACTAGTCTTTTTAAAAATCATATCTTGAGTTTCGTAACTCGAAAATCAGTTTTGTAATTTTTCCCAGAAACTAGACTCATGTGCCCATCTATTTATTTTTTTCTAGAATTTTTGGTCAGGCCAATTAGTACAGTTTATTAGTCAAAGTCTCCCATGTTGCAGGGGTCGACTACACTGACCTTTGCCCATTACGACTTGAATATCTCCCTGCACGGGGCTTCAATACTGATGCCGTTTGTTTCTATGAAAACTAGACTCAGAGAGGAATCTATACATATATGGTACGACCCCTAATTATCTCTGGTTAATTTATAATGAATTTCCAAAGTCGGAGCAGGGAATCCAGAAACCGTTCTGGCCCTGTCCCACAAAAATCTGATTATCTCTTAATATACTGCCCATATGATCTTTTCGTTACTTCCTCATGAAAACAGACTCATCGAGCTTCGATTACATAATTTATTCATCAATTAATTCCACTCCTACTATTTTTAGTGATTTTTCAATCTCATGACACTGCTGCTGCCAGCATCTGTTACGAAAGTAACTAGGTCCATTTCATGCCTACCCTTGATCCAACTCAATCGAACATTCGTGCCATTTTCGCATGGCTTAAAGTTTACATGCCAAAGTTCAAACACAACGTAATAGCTTATACATGCCAAAATGTTCTTCTAAGCCAACTAAGAAGAAAGTACCAAAACTTGCTATCCGATGTGATGACTTCGATGACGACCTGACCCCGTAAAAATAGATGAGTCCAAGCAACCTATAATGGGTGACAAGGAAACACCGAGTGAGTTTATAACTCAGTAAGTCATAAGCAATGTACTACCATCCATCAATAACATTATCACAAGAGGAAACAAAATGGAACGAGACAATTTACTCCATCCATACCGTACCATACCATAGTTCCTCCCACCTATCGATTCAATTTCATATCAATTCATGCATTCACATTCCATATACTCATCAATAGGACATTGAAGCATTTTCATAAATCAATTTATTTTCGTTACAATCAAACGACTAAACGGCCTTTCACCCATCCTACGATAAATTTTATGTACGTGACTTCAAGTATATTTGTCACATAGGTTCAAACTTACCGGGCTCAACACCAAGTATAAGCATAGCACCTATTAGCCATGTACTCAGGACACTTACCCGATCCGCTGTCCGCGATCGACTCAATGGTGTCGCACACATAGTGTCCATAATGATTCACGAATGTATATTGAGTCCGCACACTCAGTGCTATATAATCAACTCGCACACTTAGTGCTACGTAATCAAATCGCACACTTAGTGCTACATAGTCAAACTCGCACACTTAGTGCCGCATGGTCAATTCGCACACTTAGTGCATCATATTCGTTTCGCACACTTAGTGCAACATAGTCAAATCGCACACTTAGTGCTGTACAATTTAATCCCGCGCACTTAGCGCCAATCTCATGGTCATAAATGGTTATACCCGCACGTTTAGTGCCGAGATCAACAACTCAGTACATCTTACCTCTTTTCTTTTCATTCAACAATTTCATCATCACATACGTACATGCATATATATATATATATGTATATTTATTCATTCCATTCAGCATCAATACATAAACATTATGACCATTTGAAATAATACCAACTACATGCTTAACGACTTACCTTGTGTTGGGTAAGACGGTTCCAACTCGGCTACTCGATGACCTTTTCTTTGCCTTTGCTCGATTCACCTCCTTTAACTCCTTGAGCTAAATCAATAATTTAACTAGTTTAACCACTACGATTATCACCAAATAAATCACATTCAATTAACACTACCCATTTACATATACATCAACTATCAAATTCTCACTCCTTAGCTAATGCCGAATGCTTATATAAGCCCTAAGTCATATTTACACATTTATCAACTTTCCAATTCAACTTAATACCAAAAATTAATGACATTTAAATAGCCAACTCAATTTCATCCTTAATATTTCTTATAACAAAATTTATCAAAATTCAATAAGAAATACATTAAATTCCATGACCGAATTTGCATTTCACCATAATAGCCACTTGCCCTAAAACAATTAAGCCACAATCATTTACTTTACCTAGCTTAGACTTAGATTAATAATTATCTAAATTATTTAAACATTCAACACAAACTCTTCTTTAATTAAGCACATATTCGGCAAGGAAAAATGGTAATTTAGCAAACCTTAGTTTAACATATAATTTGTTTATAACACATTTTAAGCCTTCTTTTCATGCCGTCAACTCAAAACACATACATTACTCAAATATAACCAAGTTCATATTCGGCAATAGCATCCAACATGATAGCCGATTCTTTCTACTTAGCATATAATGCATACATATGATCATTTGTTTGGCTCAAACGCCCATCCACCATGATTCGTCCAAATTAATATGAAACAACAGCCATATTCTTTATTGACTACTATGGCCGAAAGCTTTATTCATTCCCAAAATCAAATTTTAACATAAACTTTTTACCTTAGTTTAAGCCTAGGATGACCGAGTGGTGTTTCTCCCCTATTCTTCCTTCACATTCGGCTTAGAAGAAACAAAGATGAACACTTAGTTTTCTTCACCCATCCCCCCCTTCTCAAGCTTCAAGTGACCGAATGTTTTTGCCCCAATTCTTTCTTTCAATCCGGCCAAGAAGAACCAAAAAAAACACAACTTGTTTTTCTTTCTTCCTTAGAACATTCGGCCAAGGGGAAATGAAGAAAGATGGACACTTTTTTTTTTGTTTTTCCTTCTTACTTTCACGGCAATGGGAGGGGAAGAAACAATTACACACATCCTTTCCTTTTTCCATTTCTTTATTTCCCCATACTTCTTATTATATTTTATCCTACATACCTCACTAGGCCAACATGTTCCCAACATGTTTCCACCCATAGCATGGCCGGCCACTACTTATTAGGAGGGGGAATTTGACATGCAAGTCCCCCCTTTTTTCCCACATGCACTAATAGGTCCTTACGCATTGACCTATCACATTTTAAAATTTTCTCACATAAGTCCTATTGACTTAATTCACATGCAATCGACTAAATCGAAGCTTGAAATTTTCACACATTCATAGTTACATATTCTAGACAATAAATATCACATCCAAACATTTCGGTGACTCGGTTTAACGGTCCCGAAACCACTTCCCGACTAGGGTCAATTTTGGGCTGTCACAATAAATGAAAATGTGATATGAATGTCTCGGTGATGATTATGCAAATGATGTTTTATGTTTGCTTATATAGTTGTGTTACTTGCTATTTGCATGTGAGCTTACTAAGCATTTATGCTTACTTCCTCCTTTTCATTGCTTGTAGTGTTGACAAGCCAGCTCGGAAATCGGGAACGATCGAAGGCATGCTCACACTATATACGTATACCATCTTGGCATAATGGCTTGCATATTTTGAGTATGGCATGTATAGCATTATAATCATTTTGTATATATGGTCTTATGATATGGTTATTGAGTGGTATGGAAATGCTTGGTAATGATTAGCCATTGGAATGGCTAATCATGATCATATTTGGTGTTATGTATGCTAAATTACTAGCTAATCCATGAAAACATGAAATAGGTAAAATTTACCATAAAATAGATTCAGACAGCAGCAGTGACGTGAGTTTGAAAAATCATTAAAAATAGTAGAGATACAATTAGATGGTGAATAAAATATGGAATTGAAGAATTATGAGTCTATTTTGATATGGATGGAACAAAATAGGTATATGAGTTATATTTTATGAGATGTTTAAATTTTTGTGAAATAGGGCCAGAGCGATTTTTGGATCCCCTGTTTTGACTTTGGAAATTCACCATAAATTTTTCAAAGATAATTATAAGTCATGATTTATATTTACAGATTCCATATTGAGTCTAGTTTTATTAGAAACAAACAGCATAGTCATTGAAACTCTGTACAGGGAGATATCTAATTCGTAATACACGAAGGTCAGAGCAGTCGAACCCTGAAACAGGGGAGACTTTAACTAATAAACTGTACTAATTGGCTCGACCAAAAATTCTATAAAAAAATTAGTAAATAGATATATGAGTCTAGTTTCAGGGAAAATTTACGGAATTGAATTTCTAGTTTCGTAACTCGAGATATGAATTTTTAAGCGACTATGACGCAGATTGTTAGCTTGACTGAAAATTTTAAAAATAAATTGTTTGAGCTGTTTAAGTAATGAATTAAGTCTGTTAACACCTCGTGTTCGACTCCGGCGAAGGTCTCGAGTACGGGGCATTACATTTGGTGGTATCAGAGCAGGTTTAGTCGATTCTTGGACTAACCTAGCATGTGTAAAAGTTTAGCTATACATGCCACTGATCTGTGATAGTGTGATATCTTCCGACGCGTATGAGTACCGTATTATTTAGACAGGGTACTCTCCAACTGAGCTGCGCCGACCATGTTCAATGTTATGTGAAGGTATTTGAGTAAAATTATGATTATGATAAGTCTCGGTTCAGAAAATTATGAATAAAAGTTTATGATACATATGTGATAAATATCCATATTTGCTTAATGCTCATACGATGTAGTATATGTGGCTTACTTGATAAGATGAACGGAATAAATAGAAAGTAGTAGAGGTATGAATAAAGGTCATAATATCATGATACGAATGAAAATGTCCCTGTCTTGATTGGACGTTGAATGTTGATGAATGTTAATGATATACAATTTTTATGAGATAAAGGATTATAATGAAATGAACTTATCTATGTTAAATTGTTGGACTGAATTATATGATTGTCATGATATGTACATGATGATGCACGAAATGAAAGTTGTGATTGTGATGCAAATATCTATGTTTGTTTGGCCTTATATGATGTCATGAGCATGAACTAATTTAATTAAATGAATGGATAAGTAAAGCTATCTAGAAAACATAGAATGTATGCATAAGTATATTGTCTAAATGGGACAATAGGAAATTGGTGTAAGCCAACATGAATGTTGCATTGCCTGAATGAATGACATGATTTTGATGATGTTGCTATGATGATGGAAGTTGTGTCATATGTGTATGTATAAGAAAGTCGAGTCAGAGGTCCTACAACCCCTCCCCCTTACCGAAGTGGTACTTATAATGGAATTTCATGAGATTTGTATTGAATAAGTTTCCGGTTGAGAACCCAAAGAGTTCAGTGATAGAATAATTATAAGTATGATCAGAGATTGAAAATGAGCTGATAAGTAAAGTCAGAGTCAGTAAAGTATCGGATTGATATAAAGATTATTGGAATTATGCACTGTCCCAGTTAGAGAAGGAAATTCTCTTTGGTAAATTGAATTACTCAGGTGCAAGGTCGAGAAAAGTGTAAATAAAAAATTTATTCAGAACTGACATTCTTTAGTGAATGGTTTAATATGAAATTTGTGATGGCAGAACTAGTTGGGGAAATGATATTTGAAATGTGAACTATCTGAGTGTGACAGTTATGATTGGACAAATTTAGCAGTCTCTTTTGAGATGTTCTATGTGTTTACCCGTTCTCAGAAATATTTCTATGGCTATTGATCTTCTGAAGAAATTCTTGTTATATGGGAATGTCTTCTAATTCTGGTGTTGGATGAAAGCATTGGTAGTCTAACTGGTTTATAATTTATATTGCTCTATTTCATCGGGTATTCTATTTCATTTCGTCTGATAAGAATTCATGAGAGAATACGTAAGATATTATGTTTCTGTTTCTTCTACTTGATGCTTCATCTGATATATATGTATGGGAAGATATATTGTTCTTGTTATATTTGATTCTAGTGGGATTAAATGATGTTTTCTTTTGGACTTTCTTTCTTTGAAGAATTATCGGGGTATTCTGTATTTTCTCTATGAGTTTGGTTTTCGATTCTCCGGCATAGTATCATATCTTGGGTTTCTTTATCCTGGATCTCTTTATTCTGGATTTCTTTATTCTGGGTTTCTCTATCTTGGATTTCTTTATTCGGTTTTCTTGTTATCTTTGTTCCATAATTTTTCAATTAAGACTCATGTTCGAAGTGCGTTCTTCAGCTCGTGATAATCATGTCAAATATGACTATACTTCTAATTTGATCTTGGTAATGTGGTGATTTTAGTATTGGGATTTTTTCTAATTTCTATATAAGGATTTGACATCAGTAAAGGCATAGGTGATAAAAGCGCGAGTTTCAGTCGGTATGGTGAATTATTTATTTGAAAGATTTCATGTGACAATTATGCCAGGATTATTTTTTCAAGTCTGATAATATAATTTCATTTTTGTACGGATAAAAGAGTAAATAGTCTGAACGAGAAGTGTATATTTATTAGAAAGAGTTGGATATTAGTTAAAATCACTACGAATGATAAGGTTTTCATCTTGTGAAAGCTGAAAAGTTTATTACATGTTGACAAAGTTTGGATAGATGAGAATATTGGTAACCGAAGCGTCTGAACTAGACTAGTCTACATTGAGTAAAGACTTCCTGACTTTCAATAATGTACTGTTGTATGAATTGTGATGTGTTTCAAGACAGTGGGGTAATGTGATAGTTTAGAGCATTCGATGTTACATAAAATCGGAGTTGTTAAAGGGGTTAAAGCCGAACATTGGGATTTATCAAAATTATCCTTGTCAGTGTTGATATTGGGATGGAAATGAGAAGGATTATTCTTGAGGCCATATCAGAAATATTTCCATGGCGGAAAGAGGAAAATGTGATGTATCCTATTGTTAAATGTTTGGCGAGATCTATAAATCATATATGTATTGAATGAATTCCTATTCATCAGATTCATGGAATTTCAGGTCTCTTTGATTGTTGGATTTCTTGGAATTCTGGTCTCCATTAAATCAAGTTGAGATCTGGGTTTTATGTCATGATTTCATGGGAAACCGAGAAGGGTTGAAAATTTAAGAACAATTGAGAGTTGAGACTGTAAGCTTTCAGATCATATGAGAAATTAAAGAGATGTATTGGAAGTACAGCCTAAGTGAAAGTTCTAAGGCACCGAATATGAGATTAAAAGTGAAGACCACTTTTCTGGTAAGATTTTCGGGGACGAAAATCCCTAAAAGGGGGAGAGTTGTAATATCCTGATTTTGGCCTAGTCGGAATAGTGGTTTCGTGACCACAAAATCCGAGATAGAAATAATTATTTTATGATTATTTTTGGTTCTATGATATGATTGCATGATTGTGTGAAATTTTCGTGAAGAAATTTTATGCATAAAGTGCTTAAATTGAAATTAGGGACTAAATCGAATAATTTGTAAAATTTGCATTCTAGAAGTTTCTAGAATGAAATTGTTTTGAAATATTAATTAGGAGGTCTTAAATAGAAATTTTACCAATTTCTAAGTCTATGGACAAAAATTGGACATGGATGGAATTTTTGGAAAGTTTAGTAGTAAGGGCATTTTGGTCATTTAGGGGTAAAATGAATTAAAATACAAAATTAAAAGCCAATTTTGCTCATCTTCAACCCCATGGCCGAATATAGCAAGGAGAAACCATGGCTAGGGTTTTTCAAGCTTCCAAGCTCGATTGTAAGTCCGTTCTAGCCTCGTTTTTAATGATTTTTACGTTTTTGGAGTCCCGGTAGCTCGATTTAGCTTATGCTAGCAATAATTTAACCTATGATTTATATTTGGAAAAATACCCATAGGTGAAATTTGTGTATTTTGGTGTTTTATAATAGAATATGAGGTTTTAAATTATGTTAGACAACTTGTGCTACTCGTTTTCAAGCGAAAACTAGCAAAAGGGCTTAATCGGTAAAAATACCTAATAGTCATAAGTACATGTTAGAGTGAGAATTTGATGTTTCCATAGAAGGGAAAAATGATCAGCATGTCATAAAACATAATGAAATAGGCTGAAGTTTAATTTACGAGCTTTGGGGCAAAAGTGTAAATATGCAAAAGTTTAGGGGCAAAACTATAATTTTGCCAAAATATTATTTTGGGTCAATTTGAATAATGTGAGTCCTAATTAGACTATATTTTAAATAATAGAGCAAGGAAAACTAAATTCGGGCTAAAATGGGGAAAATACCAAGTTGTGGACGAAATGGTAAAAGTAGCCATTTTCGCATACGAGGTAAGTTCATGTGTAAATGTAGTAACATAATTGTCATTTTAAGCAATTTAATGTTGTTTATATGATATGATGCTGATTATTATCATGAAATATTATGCTTTGTGGTTATTGTTGAATAATATGTAATTATGTGAATTACTTGATGAGTATGAACTATCACCGAAGTATCAATTTCGATATTCCGTGGAAGATGGCAAAGATGTGTGATCGAGGAAAATGCCCGTTTGAACCTTAGGAATAGATTAGGATACAAGTGACATGTCACTAGGATATTTGGGCATCCGAACTCGTTGAGTTGAGTCCGAGTTCACTTATGGATGCGAATGTCCGAACTCGTTGAGTTGAGTCCGAGTTCGAGAGATGTAACTAGGCATCCGAGCTCGTTGAGTTGAGTCCGAGTTCACTTATGGATGCGAACGCCCGAGCTCGTTGAGTTGAGTCCGAGTTCACTTATGGGCGGGTTACATGGTAGATTGGCTACATATGTGGCACTTATGTGCAAACTTTCCATGTATCCGAATTCTATTCCGATGTGTTCAACGGGTAAAATTCTACTCAAATGGAGGAATACTCGAGATGAAAGGGACGTATTGGTAAGTGTTGTGAATGAATAATTTGAACAGGTATGTACTTAACCCTCGGTTGAAAACTCGATATAACAACAATATGGTAAATGATAAATGAAAATGTGATATGAATGTCCCGGTGATGATTGCAAATGATGTTTTATGTTTGCTTATATAGTTGTGTTACTTGCTATTTGCATGTGAGCTTACTAAGCATTTATGCTT